>NW_027225878.1:0-43647 GCF_038994185.2 Dermacentor albipictus | reverse complement strand
TCGTGTAGTTTTGCAGAAAACTGCATACTCGTCTACCAAAGTGTCATATTCATGCTTAAAACGCGTTTTGGCACAAATCCATGTGCGGGTGCTAAAAAGAGCAGCATTGGCATGCTTTTCACGTCGTTTGGTAGAAATCCACACGCGCGTTCTGCCAAAAGCACCATTTGCATGCATATCGTGTAGTTTGCAGAAAACTGCATACTCGTCTACCAAAAGTGGTCATATACATGCTTTAAAACGCGTTTTGGCACAAATCCATGTGCGGGTTCTAAAAGAGCAGCATTGGCATGCTTTTCACGTCGTTTGGTAGAAATCCACACGCGCGTTCTGCCAAAAGCGTCATTTGCATGCATATCGTGTAGTTTTGCAGAAAACTGCATCCTCGTCTACCAAAAGTTGCGTATTCATGCTTAAAACGCGTTTTGGCACAAATCCATGTGCGGGTTCTAAAAAGAGCAGCATTGGCATGCTTTTCACGTCGTTTGGTAGAAATCCACACGCGCGTTCTGCCAAAAGCACCATTTGCATGCATATCGTGTAGTTTTGCAGAAAACTGCATACTCGTCTACCAAAAGTGTCATATTCATGCTTAAAACGCGTTTTGGCACAAATCCATGTGCGGGTTCTAAAAAGAGCAGCATTGGCATGCTTTTCACGTCGTTTGGTAGAAATCCACACGCGCGTTCTGCCAAAAGCACCATTTGCATGCATATCGTGTAGTTTTGCAGAAAACTGCATACTCGGCTACCAAAAGTGTCATATTCATGCTTAAAACACGTTTTGGCACAAATCCATGTGCGGGTTCTAAAAAGAGCAGAATTGGCATGCTTTTCACGTCGTTGGTAGAAATCCACACGCGCGTTCTGCCAAAAGCACCATTTGCATGCATATCGTGTAGTTTTGCAGAAAACTGCATACTCGTCTACCAAAAGTGTCATATTCATGCTTAAAACGCGTTTTGGCACAAATCCATGTGCGGGTTCTAAAAAGAGCAGCATTGGCATGCTTTTAACGTCGTTTGGTAGAAATCCACACGCGCGTTCTGCCAAAGCGTCATTTGCATGCATATCGTGTAGTTTTGCAGAAAACTGCATCCTCGTCTACCAAAAGTTGGCGTATTCATGCTTAAAACGCGTTTTGGCACAAATCCATGTGCGGGTTCTAAAAAGAGCAGCATTGCATGCTTTTCACGTCGTTTGGTAGAAATCCACACGCGCGTTCTGCCAAAAGCACCATTGTGCATGCATATCGTGTAGTTTTGCAGAAAACTGCATACTCAGTCTACCAAAAGTGTCATATTCATGCTTAAAACGCGTTTTGGCACAAATCCATGTGCGGGTTCTAAAAAGAGCAGCATTGGCATGCTTTTCACGTCGTTTGGTAGAAATCCACACGCGCGTTCTGCCAAAAGCACCATTTGCATGCATATCGTGTAGTTTTGCAGAAAACTGCATACTCGTCTACCAAAAGTGTCATATTCATGCTTAAAACGCGTTTTGGCACAAATCCATGTGCGGGTTCTAAAAAGAGCAGCATTGGCATGCTTTTCACGTCGTTTGGTAGAAATCCACACGCGCGTTCTGCCAAAAGCACCATTTGCATGCATATCGTGTAGTTTTGCAGAAAACTGCACACTCGTCTACCAAAAGTGTCATATTCATGCTTAAAACGCGTTTGGCACAAATCCATGTGCGGGTTCGAAAAAGAGCAGCATTGGCATGCTTTTCACGTCGTTTGGTAGAAATTCACACGCGCGTTCTGCCAAAAGCACCATTTGCATGCATATCGTGTAGTTTTGCAGAAAACTGCATACTCGTCTACCAAAAGTGTCATATTCATGCTTAAAACGCGTTTGCACAAATCCATGTGCGGGTTCTAAAAAGAGCAGCATTGGCATGCTTTTCACGTCGTTGGTAGAAATCCACACGCGCGTTCTGCCAAAAGCACCATTTGCATGCATATCGTGTAGTTTTGCAGAAACTGCATACTCGTCTACCAAAAGTGTCATATTCATGCTTAAAACGCGTTTTGGCACAAATCCATGTGCGGTTCTAAAAAGAGCAGCATTGGCATGCTTTTAACGTCGTTTGGTAGAAATCCACACGCGCGTTCTGCCAAAAGCGTCATTTGCATGCATATCGTGTAGTTTTTGCAGAAAACTGCATCCTCGTCTACCAAAAGTTGCGTATTCATGCTTAAAACGCGTTTTGGCACAAATCCATGTGCGGGTTCTAAAAAGAGCAGCATTGGCATGCTTTTCACGTCGTTTGGTAGAAATCCACACGCGCGTTCTGCCAAAAGCACCATTTGCATGCATATCGTGTAGTTTTGCAGAAAACTGCATACTCGTGTACCAAAAGTGTCATATTCATGCTTAAAACGCGTTTTGGCACAAATCCATGTGCGGGTTCGAAAAAGAGCAGCATTGGCATGCTTTTCACGTCGTTTGGTAGAAATCCACACGCGCGTTCTGCCAAAAGCACCATTTGCATGCATATCGTGTGTTTTTTGCAGAAAACTGCATCCTCGTCTACCAAAAGTTGCATATTCATGCTTAAAACGCGTTTTGGCACAAATCCATGTGCGGGTGCTAAAATGAGCAGCATCGGGCCATGCTTTTCACGTCGTTTGGTAGAAATCCACACGCGCGTTCTGCCAAAAGCGTCATTTGCATGCATATCGTGTAGTTTTGCAGAAAACTGCATCCTCGTCTACCAAAAGTTGCGTATTCATGCTTAAAACGCGTTTTGGCACAAATCCATGTGCGGGTGCTAAAAAGAGCAGCATTGGCATGCTTTTCACGTCGTTGGTAGAAATCCACACGCGCGTTCTGCCAAAAGCACCATTTGCATGCATATCGTGTAGTTTTGCAGAAAACTGCATACTCGTCTACCAAAAGTGTCATATTCATGCTTAAAACGCGTTTTGGCACAAATCCATGTGCGGGTTCTAAAAAGAGCAGCATTGGCATGCTTTTCACGTCGTTTGGTAGAAATCCACACGCGCGTTCTGCCAAAAGCACCATTTGCATGCATATCGTGTAGTTTTGCAGAAAACTGCATACTCGTCTACCAAAAGTGTCATATTCATGCTTAAAACGCGTTTTTGGCACAAATCCATGTGCGGGTTCTAAAAAGAGCACCATTGGCATGCTTTTCACGTCGTTTGGTAGAAATCCACACGCGCGTTCTGCCAAAAGCGTCATTTGCATGCATATCGTGTAGTTTTGCAGAAAACTGCATCCTCGTCTACCAAAAGTTGCGTATTCATGCTTAAAACGCGTTTTGGCACAAATCCATGTGCGGGTGCTAAAAAGAGCAGCATTGGCATGCTTTTCACGTCGTTTGGTAGAAATCCACACGCGCGTTCTGCCAAAAGCACCATTTGCATGCATATCGTGTAGTTTTGCAGAAAACTGCATACTCGTCTACCAAAAGTGTCATATTCATGCTTAAAACGCGTTTTGGCACAAATCCATGTGCGCGTTCTAAAAAGAGCAGCATTGGCATGCTTTTCACGTCGTTTGGTAGAAATCCACACGCGCGTTCTGCCAAAAGCACCATTTGCATGCATATCGTGTAGTTTTGCAGAAAACTGCATACTCGTCTACCAAAAGTGTCATATTCATGCTTAAAACGCGTTTTGGCGCAAATCCATGTGCGGGTTCTAAAAAAAGCAGCATTGGCATGCTTTTCACGTCGTTTGGTAGAAATCCACACGCGCGTTCTGCCAAAAGCACCATTTGCATGCATATCGTGTAGTTTTGCAGAAACTGCATACTCGGTCTACCAAAAGTGTCATATTCATGCTGAAAACGTGTTTTGGCACAAATCCATGTGCGGGTTCTAAAAAGAGCAGCATTGGCATGCTTTTCACGTCGTTTGGTAGAAATCCACACGCGCGTTCTGCCAAAAGCACCATTTGCATGCATATCGTGTGGTTTTGCAGAAAACTGCATCCTCGTCTACCAAAAGTTGCATATTCATGCTTAAAACGCGTTTTGCACAATCCATGTGCGGGTGCTAAAATGAGCAGCATCGGCATGCTTTTCACGTCGTTTGGTAGAAATCCACACGCGCGTTCTCCCAAAAGCGTCATTTGCATGCATATCGTGTAGTTTTGCAGAAAACTGCATACTCGTCTACCAAAAGTGTCATATTCATGCTTAAAACGCGTTTTGGCACAAATCCATGTGCGGGTGCTAAAAAGAGCAGCATTGGCATGCTTTTCACGTCGTTTGGTAGAATCCACACGCGCGTTCTGCCAAAAGCACCATTTGCATGCATATCGTGTAGTTTTGCAGAAAACTGCATACTCGTCTACCAAAAGTGTCATATTCATGCTTAAAACGCGTTTTGGCACAAATCCATGTGCGCGTTCTAAAAAGAGCAGCATTGGCATGCTTTTCACGTCGTTTGGTAGAAATCCACACGCGCGTTCTGCCAAAAGCACCATTTGCATGCATATCGTGTAGTTTTGCAGAAAACTGCATACTCGTCTACCAAAAGTGTCATATTCATGCTTAAAACGCGTTTTGGCACAAATCCATGTGCGGGTTCTAAAAAGAGCAGCATTGGCATGCTTTTCACGTCGTTTGGTAGAAATCCACACGCGCGTTCTGCCAAAAGCACCATTTGCATGCATATCGTGTAGTTTGCAGAAAACTGCATACTCGTCTGCCAAAAGTGTCATATTCATGCTTAAAAACGCGTTTTGGCACAAATCCATGTGCGGGTTCTAAAAAGAGCAGCCTTGGCATGCTTTTCACGTCGTTTGGTAGAAATCCACACGCGCGTCTGCCAAAAGCACTATTTGCATGCATATCGTGTGGTTTTGCAGAAAACTGCATCCTCGTCTACCAAAAGTGTCATATTCATGCTTAAAACGCGTTTTGGCACAAATCCATGTGCGGGTGCTAAAAAGAGCAGCATTGGCATGCTTTTCACGGCGTTTGGTAGAAATCCACACGCGCGTTCTGCCAAGAGCACCATTTGCATGCATATCGTGTAGTTTTGCAGAAAACTGCATACTCGTCTACCAAAAGTGTCATACTCATGCTTAAAACGCGTTTTGGCCCAAATCCGTGTGCGGGTTCTAAAAAGAGCAGCATTGGCATGCTTTTCACGTCGTTTGGTAGAAATCCACACGCGCGTTCTGCCAAAAGCGTCATTTGCATGCATATCGTGTAGTTTTGCAGAAAACTGCATCCTCGTCTACCAAAAGTTGCGTAGTCATGCTTAAAACGCGTTTTGGCACAAATCCATGTGCGGGTTCTAAAAAGAGCAGCATTGGCATGCTTTTCACGTCGTTTGTAGAAATCCACACGCGCGTTCTGCAAAAGCACCATTTGCATGCATATCGTGTAGTTTTGCAGAAAACTGCATACTCGTCTACCAAAAGTGTCATATTCATGCTTAAAACGCGTTTTGGCACAAATCCATGTGCGGGTTCTAAAAAGAGCAGCATTGGCATGCTTTTCACGTCGTTTGGTAGAAATCCACACGCGCGTTCTGCCAAAAGCGTCATTTGCATGCATATCGTGTAGTTTGCAGAAACTGCATCCTCGTCTACCAAAAGTTGCGTATTCATGCTTAAAACGCGTTTTGGCACAAATCCATGTGCGGGTTCTAAAAAGAGCAGCATTGGCATGCTTTTCACGTCGTTTGGTAGAAATCCACACGCGCGTTCTGCCAAAAGCACCATTTGCATGCATATCGTGTGGTTTTGCAGAAAACTGCATCCTCGTCTACCAAAAGTGTCATATTCATGCTTAAAACGCGTTTTGGCACAAATCCATGTGCGGGTTCTAAAAAGAGCAGCATTGGCATGCTTTTCACGTCGTTTGGTAGAAATCCACACGCGCATTCTGCCAAAAGCACCATTTGCATGCATATCGTGTGGTTTTGCAGAAAACTGCATCCTCGTCTACCAAAAGTTGCATATTCATGCTTAAAACGCGTTTTGGCACAAATCCATGTGCGGGTGCTAAAATGAGCAGCATCGGCATGCTTTTCACGTCGTTTGGGTAGAAATCCACACGCGCGTTCTGCCAAAAGCGTCATTTGCATGCATATCGTGTAGTTTTGCAGAAACTGCATCCTCGTCTACCAAAAGTTGCGTATTCATGCTTAAAACGCGTTTTGGCACAAATCCATGTGCGGGGTGCTAAAAAGAGCAGCATTGGCATGCTTTTCACGTCGTTTGGTAGAAATCCACACGCGCGTTCTGCCAAAAGCACCATTTGCATGCATATCGTGTAGTTTTGCAGAAAACTGCACACTCGTCTACCAAAAGTGTCATATTCATGCTTAAAACGCGTTTTGGCACAAATCCATGTGCGGGTTCTAAAAAGAGCAGCATTGGCATGCTTTTCACGTCGTTTGGTAGAAATCCACACGCGCGTTCTGCCAAAAGCACCATTTGCATGCATATCGTGTAGTTTTGCAGAAAACTGCATACTCGTCTACCAAAAGTGTCATATTCATGCTTAAAACGCGTTTTGGCACAAATCCATGTGCGGGTGCTAAAAAGAGCAGCATTGGCATGCTTTTCACGTCGTTTGGTAGAAATCCACACGCGCGTTCTGCCAAAAGCACCATTTGCATGCATATCGTGTAGTTTTGCAGAAAACTGCATACTCGTCTACCAAAAGTGTCATATACATGCTTAAAACGCGTTTGGCCCAAATCCATGTGCGGGTTCTAAAAAGAGCAGCATTGGCATGCTTTTCACGTCGTTTGGTAGAAATCCACACGCGCGTCTGCCAAAAGCGTCATTTGCATGCATATCGTGTAGTTTTGCAGAAAACTGCATCCTCGTCTACCAAAGTTGCGTATTCATGCTTAAAACGCGTTTGGCACAAATCCATGTGCGGGTTCTAAAAAGAAGCAGCATTGGCATGCTTTTCACGTCGTTTGGTAGAAATCCACACGCGCGTTCTGCCAAAAGCACCATTTGCATGCATATCGTGTAGTTTTGCAGAAAACTGCATACTCGTCTACCAAAAGTGTCATATTCATGCTTAAAACGCGTTTTGGCACAAATCCATGTGCGGGTTCGAAAAAGAGCAGCATTGGCATGCTTTTCACGTCGTTTGGTAGAAATCCACACGCGCGTTCTGCCAAAAGCACCATTTGCATGCATATCGTGTGGTTTTGCAGAAAACTGCATCCTCGTCTACCAAAAGTTGCATATTCATGCTTAAAAGGCGTTTTGGCACAAATCCATGTGCGGGTGCTAAAATGAGCAGCATCGGCATGCTTTTCACGTCGTTTGGTAGAAATCCACACGCGCGTTCTGCCAAAAGCGTCATTTGCATGCATATCGTGTAGTTTTGCAGAAAACTGCATCCTCGTCTACCAAAAGTTGCGTATTCATGCTTAAAACGCGTTTGGCACAAATCCATGTGCGGGTGCTAAAAAGAGCAGCATTGGCATGCTTTTCACGTCGTTTGGTAGAAATTCCACACGCGCGTTCTGCCAAAAGCACCATTTGCATGCATATCGTGTAGTTTTGCAGAAAACGGCATACTCGTCTACCAAAAGTGTCATATTCATGCTTAAAACGCGTTTTGGCACAAATCCATGTGCGGGTGCTAAAAAGAGCAGCATTGGCATGCTTTTCACGTCGTTTTGGTAGAAATCACACGCGCGTTCTGCCAAAAGCACCATTTGCATGCATATCGTGTAGTTTTGCAGAAAACTGCATACTCGTCTACCAAAAGTGTCATATACATGCTTAAAACGCGTTTTGGCACAAATCCATGTGCGGGTTCTAAAAAGAGCAGCATTGGCATGCTTTTCACGTCGTTTGGTAGAAATCCACACGCGCGTTCTGCCAAAAGCGTCATTTGCATGCATATCGTGTAGTTTTGCAGAAAACTGCATCCTCGTCTACCAAAAGTTGCGTATTCATGCTTACAACGCGTTTTTGGCACAAATCCATGTGCGGGTTCTAAAAAGAGCAGCATTGGCATGCTTTCACGTCGTTTGGTAGAAATCCACACGCGCGTTCTGCCAAAAGCACCATTTGCATGCATATCGTGTAGTTTTGCAGAAAACTGCATACTCGTCTACCAAAAGTGTCATATTCATGCTTAAAACGCGTTTGGCACAAATCCATGTGCGGGTTCTAAAAAGAGCAGCATTGGCATGCTTTTCACGTCGTTTGGTAAAAATCCACACGCGCGTTCTGCCAAAAGCACCATTTGAATGCATATCGTGTAGTTTTGCAGAAAACTGCATACTCGGCTACCAAAGTGTCATATTCATGCTTAAAACGCGTTTTGGCACAAATCCATGTGCGGGTTCTAAAAAGAGCAGAATTGGCATGCTTTTCACGTCGTTTGGTAGAAATCCACACGCGCGTTCTGCCAAAAGCACCATTTGCATGCATATCGTGTAGTTTTGCAGAAAACTGCATACTCGTCTACCAAAAGTGTCATATTCATGCTTAAAACGCGTTTTGGCACAAATCCATGTGCGGGTTCTAAAAAGAGCAGCATTGGCATGCTTTTAACGTCGTTTGGTAGAAATCCACACGCGCGTTCTGCCAAAAGCGTCATTTGCATGCATATCGTGTAGTTTTGCAGAAAACTGCATCCTCGTCTACCAAAAGTGCGTATTCATGCTTAAAACGCGTTTTGCACAAATCCATGTGCGGGTTCTAAAAAGAGCAGCATTGGCATGCTTTTCACGTCGTTTGGTAGAAATCCACACGCGCGTTCTGCCAAAAGCACCATTTGCATGCATATCGTGTAGTTTTGCAGAAAACTGCATACTCGTCTACCAAAAGTGTCATATTCATGCCTAAAACGCGTTTTGGCACAAATCCATGTGCGGGTTCTAAAAAGAGCAGCATTGGCATGCTTTTCACGTCGTTTGGTAGAAATCCACACGCGCGTTCTGCCAAAAGCACCATTTGCATGCATATCGTGTAGTTTTGCAGAAAACTGCATACTCGTCTACCAAAAGTGTCATATTCATGCTTAAAACGCGTTTTGGGCACAAATCCATGTGCGGGTTCTAAAAAGAGCAGCATTGGCATGCTTTTTCACGTCGTTTGGTAGAAATCCACACGCGCGTTCTGCAAAAGCACCATTTGCATGCATATCGTGTAGTTTTGCAGAAAACTGCACACTCGTCTACCAAAAGTGTCATATTCATGCTTAAAACGCGTTTTGGCACAAATCTATGTGCGGGTTCGAAAAAGAGCAGCATTGGCATGCTTTTCACGTCGTTTGGTAGAAATCCACACGCGCGTTCTGCCAAAAGCACCATTTGCATGCATATCGTGTGGTTTTGCAGAAAACTGCATCCTCGTCTACCAAAAGTTGCATATTCATGCTTAAAACGCGTTTTGGCACAAATCCATGTGCGGGTGCTAAAATGAGCAGCATCGGCATGCTTTTCACGTCGTTTGGTAGAAATCCACACGCGCGTTCTGCCAAAAGCGTCATTTGCATGCATATCGTGTAGTTTTGCAGAAACTGCATCCTCGTCTACCAAAAGTTGCGTATTCATGCTTAAAACGCGTTTTGGCACAAATCCATGTGCGGGTGCTAAAAAGAGCAGCATTGGCATGCTTTTCACGTCGTTTGGTAGAAATCCACACGCGCGTTCTGCCAAAAGCACCATTTGCATGCATATTGTGTAGTTTTGCAGAAAACTGCATACTCGTCTACCAAAAGTGTCATATTCATGCTTAAAACGCGTTTTGGCACAAATCCATGTGCGGGTTCTAAAAAGAGCAGCATTGGCATGCTTTTCACGTCGTTTGGTAGAAATCCACACGCGCGTTCTGCCAAAAGCACCATTTGCATGCATATCGTGTAGTTTTGCAGAAAACTGCATACTCGTCTACCAAAAGTGTCATATTCATGCTTAAATCGCGTTTTGGCACAATCCATGTGCGGGTGCTAAAAAGAGCAGCATTGGCATGCTTTTCACGTCGTTTGGTAGAAATCCACACGCGCGTTCTGCCAAAAGCACCATTTGCATGCATATCGTGTAGTTTTGCAGAAAACTGCATACTCGTCTACCAAAAGTGTCATATACATGCTTAAAACGCGTTTTGGCACAAATCCATGTGCGGGTTCTAAAAAGAGCAGCATTGGCATGCTTTTCACGTCGTTTGGTAGAAATCCACACGCGCGTTCTGCCAAAAGCGTCATTTGCATGCATATCGTGTAGTTTTGCAGAAAACTGCATCCTCGTCTACCAAAGTTGCGTATTCATGCTTAAAACGCGTTTTGGCACAAATCCATGTGCGGGTTCTAAAAAGAGCAGCATTGGCATGCTTTTCACGTCGTTTGGTAGAAATCCACACGCGCGTTCTGCCAAAAGCACCATTTGCATGCATATCGTGTAGTTTTGCAGAAAACTGCATACTCATCTACCAAAGTGTCATATTCATGCTTAAAACGCGTTTTGGCACAAATCCATGTGCGGGTTCTAAAAAGAGCAGCATTGGCATGCTTTTCACGTCGTTTGGTAGAAATCCACACGCGCGTTCTGCCAAAAGCACCATTTGCATGCATATCGTGTAGTTTTGCAGAAAACTGCATACTCGGCTACCAAAAGTGTCATATTCATGCTTAAAACGCGTTTTGGCACAAATCCATGTGCGGGTTCTAAAAAGAGCAGAATTGGCATGCTTTTCACGTCGTTTGGTAGAAATCCACACGCGCGTTCTGCCAAAAGCACCATTTGCATGCATATCGTGTAGTTTTGCAGAAAACTGCATACTCGTCTACCAAAAGTGTCATATTCATGCTTAAAACGCGTTTTGGCACAAATCCATGTGCGGGTTCTAAAAAGAGCAGCATTGGCATGCTTTTAACGTCGTTTGGTAGAAATCCACACGCGCGTTCTGCCAAAAGCGTCATTTGCATGCATATCGTGTAGTTTTGCAGAAAACTGCATCCTCGTCTACCAAAAGTTGCGTATTCATGCTTAAAACGCGTTTTGGCACAAATCCATGTGCGGGTTCTAAAAAGAGCAGCATTGGCATGCCTTTTCACGTCGTTTGGTAGAAATCCACACGCGCGTTCTGCCAAAAGCACCATTTGCATGCATATCGTGTAGTTTTGCAGAAAACTGCATACTCGTCTACCAAAAGTGTCATATTCATGCTTAAAACGCGTTTTGGCACAAATCCATGTGCGGGTTCTAAAAAGAGCAGCATTGGCATGCTTTTCACGTCGTTTGGTAGAAATCCACACGCGCGTTCTGCCAAAAGCACCATTTGCATGCATATCGTGTAGTTTTGCAGAAAACTGCATACTCGGCTACCAAAAGTGTCATATTCATGCTTAAAACGCGTTTTGGCACAAATCCATGTGCGGGTTCTAAAAAGAGCAGAATTGGCATGCTTTTCACGTCGTTTGGTAGAAATCCACACGCGCGTTCTGCCAAAAGCACCATTTGCATGCATATCGTGTAGTTTTGCAGAAAACTAAACTGCATACTCGTCTACCAAAAGTGTCATATTCATGCTTAAAACGCGTTTTGGCACAAATCCATGTGCGGGTTCTAAAAAGAGCAGCATTGGCATGCTTTTAACGTCGTTTGGTAGAAATCCACACGCGCGTTCTGCCAAAAGCGTCATTTGCATGCATATCGTGTAGTTTTGCAGAAAACTGCATCCTGGTCTACCAAAAGTTGCGTATTCATGCTTAAAACGCGTTTTGGCACAAATCCATGTGCGGGTTCTAAAAAGAGCAGCATTGGCATGCTTTTCACGTCGTTTGGTAGAAATCCACACGCGCGTTCTGCCAAAAGCACCATTTGCATGCATATCGTGTAGTTTTGCAGAAAACTGCATACTCGTCTACCAAAAGTGTCATATTCATGCTTAAAACGCGTTTTGGCACAAATCCATGTGCGGGTTCTAAAAAGAGCAGCATTGGCATGCTTTTCACGTCGTTTGGTAGAAATCCACACGCGCGTTCTACCAAAAGCACCATTTGCATGCATATCGTGTAGTTTTGCAGAAAACTGCATACTCGTCTACCAAAAGTGTCATATTCATGCTTAAAACGCGTTTTGGCACAAATCCATGTGCGGGTTCTAAAAAGAGCAGCATTGGCATGCTTTTCACGTCGTTTGGTAGAAATCCACACGCGCGTTCTGCCAAAAGCACCATTTGCATGCATATCGTGTAGTTTTGCAGAAAACTGCACACTCGTCTACCAAAAGTGTCATATTCATGCTTAAAACGCGTTTTGGCACAAATCCATGTGCGGGTTCGAAAAAGAGCAGCATTGGCATGCTTTTCACGTCGTTTGGTAGAAATCCACACGCGCGTTCTGCCAAAAGCACCATTTGCATGCATATCGTGTAGTTTTGCAGAAAACTGCATATTCGTCTACCAAAAGTGTCATATTCATGCTTAAAACGCGTTTTGGCACAAATCCATGTGCGGGTTCTAAAAAGAGCAGCATTGGCATGCTTTTCACGTCGTTTGGTAGAAATCCACACGCGCGTTCTGCCAAAAGCACCATTTGCATGCATATCGTGTAGTTTTGCAGAAAACTGCATACTCGTCTACCAAATGTGTCATATTCATGCTTAAAACGCGTTTTGGCACAAATCCATGTGCGGGTTCTAAAAAGAGCAGCATTGGCATGCTTTTAACGTCGTTTGGTAGAAATCCACACGCGCGTTCTGCCAAAAGCGTCATTTGCATGCATATCGTGTAGTTTTGCAGAAAACTGCATCCTCGTCTACCAAAAGTTGCGTATTCATGCTTAAAACGCGTTTTGGCACAAATCCATGTGCGGGTTCTAAAAAGAGCAGCATTGGCATGCTTTTCACGTCGTTTGGTAGAAATCCACACGCGCGTTCTGCCAAAAGCACCATTTGCATGCATATCGTGTAGTTTTGCAGAAAACTGCATACTCGTCTACCAAAAGTGTCATATTCATGCTTAAAACGCGTTTTGGCACAAATCCATGTGCGGGTTCTAAAAAGAGCAGCATTGGCATGCTTTTCACGTCGTTTGGTAGAAATCCACAAGCGCGTTCTGCCAAAAGCACCATTTGCATGCATATCGTGTAGTTTTGCAGAAAACTGCATACTCGTCTACCAAAAGTGTCATATTCATGCTTAAAACGCGTTTTGGCACAAATCCATGTGCGGGTTCGAAAAAGAGCAGCATTGGCATGCTTTTCACGTCGTTTGGTAGAAATCCACACGCGCGTTCTGCCAAAAGCACCATTTGCATGCATATCGTGTGGTTTTGCAGAAAACTGCATCCTCGTCTACCAAAAGTTGCATATTCATGCTTAAAACGCGTTTTGGCACAAATCCATGTGCGGGTGCTAAAATGAGCAGCATCGGCATGCTTTTCACGTCGTTTGGTAGAAATCCACACGCGCGTTCTGCCAAAAGCGTCATTTGCATGCATATCGTGTAGTTTTGCAGAAAACTGCATCCTCGTCTACCAAAAGTTGCGTATTCATGCTTCAAACGCGTTTTGGCACAAATCCATGTGCGGGTGCTAAAAAGAGCAGCATTGGCATGCTTTTCACGTCGTTTGGTAGAAATCCACACGCGCGTTCTGCCAAAAGCACCATTTGCATGCATATCGTGTAGTTTTGCAGAAAACTGCATACTCGTCTACCAAAAGTGTCATATTCATGCTTAAAACGCGTTTTGGCACAAATCCATGTGCGGGTTCTAAAAAGAGCAGCATTGGCATGCTTTTCACGTCGTTTGGTAGAAATCCACACGCGCGTTCTACCAAAAGCACCATTTGCATGCATATCGTGTAGTTTTGCAGAAAACTGCATACTCGTCTACCAAAAGTGTCATATTCATGCTTAAAACGCGTTTTGGCACAAATCCATGTGCGGGTTCTAAAAAGAGCAGCATTGGCATGCTTTTCACGTCGTTTGGTAGAAATCCACACGCGCGTTCTGCCAAAAGCACCATTTGCATGCATATCGTGTAGTTTTGCAGAAAACTGCACACTCGTCTACCAAAAGTGTCATATTCATGCTTAAAACGCGTTTTGGCACAAATCCATGTGCGGGTTCGAAAAAGAGCAGCATTGGCATGCTTTTCACGTCGTTTGGTAGAAATCCACACGCGCGTTCTGCCAAAAGCACCATTTGCATGCATATCGTGTAGTTTTGCAGAAAACTGCATACTCGTCTACCAAAAGTGTCATATTCATGCTTAAAACGCGTTTTGGCACAAATCCATGTGCGGGTTCTAAAAAGAGCAGCATTGGCATGCTTTTCACGTCGTTTGGTAGAAATCCACACGCGCGTTCTGCCAAAAGCACCATTTGCATGCATATCGTGTAGTTTTGCAGAAAACTGCATACTCGTCTACCAAAAGTGTCATATTCATGCTTAAAACGCGTTTTGGCACAAATCCATGTGCGGGTTCTAAAAAGAGCAGCATTGGCATGCTTTTAACGTCGTTTGGTAGAAATCCACACGCGCGTTCTGCCAAAAGCGTCATTTGCATGCATATCGTGTAGTTTTGCAGAAAACTGCATCCTCGTCTACCAAAAGTTGCGTATTCATGCTTAAAACGCGTTTTGGCACAAATCCATGTGCGGGTTCTAAAAAGAGCAGCATTGGCATGCTTTTCACGTCGTTTGGTAGAAATCCACACGCGCGTTCTGCCAAAAGCACCATTTGCATGCATATCGTGTAGTTTTGCAGAAAACTGCATACTCGTCTACCAAAAGTGTCATATTCATGCTTAAAACGCGTTTTGGCACAAATCCATGTGCGGGTTCTAAAAAGAGCAGCATTGGCATGCTTTTCACGTCGTTTGGTAGAAATCCACACGCGCGTTCTGCCAAAAGCACCATTTGCATGCATATCGTGTAGTTTTGCAGAAAACTGCATACTCGTCTACCAAAAGTGTCATATTCATGCTTAAAACGCGTTTTGGCACAAATCCATGTGCGGGTTCGAAAAAGAGCAGCATTGGCATGCTTTTCACGTCGTTTGGTAGAAATCCACACGCGCGTTCTGCCAAAAGCACCATTTGCATGCATATCGTGTGGTTTTGCAGAAAACTGCATCCTCGTCTACCAAAAGTTGCATATTCATGCTTAAAACGCGTTTTGGCACAAATCCATGTGCGGGTGCTAAAATGAGCAGCATCGGCATGCTTTTCACGTCGTTTGGTAGAAATCCACACGCGCGTTCTGCCAAAAGCGTCATTTGCATGCATATCGTGTAGTTTTGCAGAAAACTGCATCCTCGTCTACCAAAAGTTGCGTATTCATGCTTCAAACGCGTTTTGGCACAAATCCATGTGCGGGTGCTAAAAAGAGCAGCATTGGCATGCTTTTCACGTCGTTTGGTAGAAATCCACACGCGCGTTCTGCCAAAAGCACCATTTGCATGCATATCGTGTAGTTTTGCAGAAAACTGCATACTCGTCTACCAAAGTGTCATATTCATGCTTAAAACGCGTTTTGGCACAAATCCATGTGCGGGTTCTAAAAAGAGCAGCATTGGCATGCTTTTCACGTCGTTTGGTAGAAATCCACACGCGCGTTCTGTCAAAAGCACCATTTGCATGCATATCGTGTAGTTTTGCAGAAAACTGCATACTCGTCTACCAAAAGTGTCATATTCATGCTTAAAACGCGTTTTGGCACAAATCCATGTGCGGGTGCTAAAAAGAGCAGCATTGGCATGCTTTTCACGTCGTTTGGTAGAAATCCACACGCGCGTTCTGCCAAAAGCACCATTTGCATGCATATCGTGTAGTTTTGCAGAAAACTGCATACTCGTCTACCAAAAGTGTCATATACATGCTTAAAACGCGTTTTGGCACAAATCCATGTGCGGGTTCTAAAAAGAGCAGCATTGGCATGCTTTTCACGTCGTTTGGTAGAAATCCACACGCGCGTTCTGCCAAAAGCGTCATTTGCATGCATATCGTGTAGTTTTGCAGAAAACTGCATCCTCGTCTACCAAAAGTTGCGTATTCATGCTTTAAACGCGTTTTGGCACAAATCCATGTGCGGGTTCTAAAAAGAGCAGCATTGGCATGCTTTTCACGTCGTTTGGTAGAAATCCACACGCGCGTTCTGCCAAAAGCACCATTTGCATGCATATCGTGTAGTTTTGCAGAAAACTGCATACTCGTCTACCAAAAGTGTCATATTCATGCTTAAAACGCGTTTTGGCACAAATCCATGTGCGGGTTCGAAAAAGAGCAGCATTGGCATGCTTTTCACGTCGTTTGGTAGAAATCCACACGCGCGTTCTGCCAAAAGCACCATTTGCATGCATATCGTGTGGTTTTGCAGAAAACTGCATCCTCGTCTACCAAAAGTTGCATATTCATGCTTAAAACGCGTTTTGGCACAAATCCGTGTGCGGGTTCTAAAAAGAGCAGCATTGGCATGCTTTTCACGTCGTTTGGTAGAAATCCACACGCGCGTTCTGCCAAAAGCACCATTTGCATGCATATCGTGTAGTTTTGCAGAAAACTGCATACTCGTCTACCAAAAGTGTCATATTCATGCTTAAAACGCGTTTTGGCACAAATCCATGTGCGGGTGCTAAAAAGAGCAGCATTGGCATGCTTTTCACGTCGTTTGGTAGAAATCCACACGCGCGTTCTGCCAAAAGCACCATTTGCATGCATATCGTGTAGTTTTGCAGAAAACTGCATACTCGTCTACCAAAAGTGTCATATACATGCTTAAAACGCGTTTTGGCACAAATCCATGTGCGGGTTCTAAAAAGAGCAGCATTGGCATGCTTTTCACGTCGTTTGGTAGAAATCCACACGCGCGTTCTGCCAAAAGCGTCATTTGCATGCATATCGTGTAGTTTTGCAGAAAACTGCATCCTCGTCTACCAAAAGTTGCGTATTCATGCTTAAAACGCGTTTTGGCACAAATCCATGTGCGGGTTCTAAAAAGAGCAGCATTGGCATGCTTTTCACGTCGTTTGGTAGAAATCCACACGCGCGTTCTGCCAAAAGCACCATTTGCATGCATATCGTGTAGTTTTGCAGAAAACTGCATACTCGTCTACCAAAAGTGTCATATTCATGCTTAAAACGCGTTTTGGCACAAATCCATGTGCGGGTTCTAAAAAGAGCAGCATTGGCATGCTTTTCACGTCGTTTGGTAGAAATCCACACGCGCGTTCTGCCAAAAGCACCATTTGCATGCATATCGTGTAGTTTTGCAGAAAACTGCATACTCGTCTACCAAAAGTGTCATATTCATGCTTAAAACGCGTTTTGGCACAAATCCATGTGCGGGTTCGAAAAAGAGCAGCATTGGCATGCTTTTCACGTCGTTTGGTAGAAATCCACACGCGCGTTCTGCCAAAAGCACCATTTGCATGCATATCGTGTGGTTTTGCAGAAAACTGCATCCTCGTCTACCAAAAGTTGCATATTCATGCTTAAAACGCGTTTTGGCACAAATCCATGTGCGGGTGCTAAAATGAGCAGCATCGGCATGCTTTTCACGTCGTTTGGTAGAAATCCACACGCGCGTTCTGCCAAAAGCGTCATTTGCATGCATATCGTGTAGTTTTGCAGAAAACTGCATCCTCGTCTACCAAAAGTTGCGTATTCATGCTTCAAACGCGTTTTGGCACAAATCCATGTGCGGGTGCTAAAAAGAGCAGCATTGGCATGCTTTTCACGTCGTTTGGTAGAAATCCACACGCGCGTTCTGCCAAAAGCACCATTTGCATGCATATCGTGTAGTTTTGCAGAAAACTGCATACTCGTCTACCAAAGTGTCATATTCATGCTTAAAACGCGTTTTGGCACAAATCCATGTGCGGGTTCTAAAAAGAGCAGCATTGGCATGCTTTTCACGTCGTTTGGTAGAAATCCACACGCGCGTTCTGTCAAAAGCACCATTTGCATGCATATCGTGTAGTTTTGCAGAAAACTGCATACTCGTCTACCAAAAGTGTCATATTCATGCTTAAAACGCGTTTTGGCACAAATCCATGTGCGGGTGCTAAAAAGAGCAGCATTGGCATGCTTTTCACGTCGTTTGGTAGAAATCCACACGCGCGTTCTGCCAAAAGCACCATTTGCATGCATATCGTGTAGTTTTGCAGAAAACTGCATACTCGTCTACCAAAAGTGTCATATACATGCTTAAAACGCGTTTTGGCACAAATCCATGTGCGGGTTCTAAAAAGAGCAGCATTGGCATGCTTTTCACGTCGTTTGGTAGAAATCCACACGCGCGTTCTGCCAAAAGCGTCATTTGCATGCATATCGTGTAGTTTTGCAGAAAACTGCATCCTCGTCTACCAAAAGTTGCGTATTCATGCTTTAAACGCGTTTTGGCACAAATCCATGTGCGGGTTCTAAAAAGAGCAGCATTGGCATGCTTTTCACGTCGTTTGGTAGAAATCCACACGCGCGTTCTGCCAAAAGCACCATTTGCATGCATATCGTGTAGTTTTGCAGAAAACTGCATACTCGTCTACCAAAAGTGTCATATTCATGCTTAAAACGCGTTTTGGCACAAATCCATGTGCGGGTTCGAAAAAGAGCAGCATTGGCATGCTTTTCACGTCGTTTGGTAGAAATCCACACGCGCGTTCTGCCAAAAGCACCATTTGCATGCATATCGTGTGGTTTTGCAGAAAACTGCATCCTCGTCTACCAAAAGTTGCATATTCATGCTTAAAACGCGTTTTGGCACAAATCCGTGTGCGGGTTCTAAAAAGAGCAGCATTGGCATGCTTTTCACGTCGTTTGGTAGAAATCCACACGCGCGTTCTGCCAAAAGCACCATTTGCATGCATATCGTGTAGTTTTGCAGAAAACTGCATACTCGTCTACCAAAAGTGTCATATTCATGCTTAAAACGCGTTTTGGCACAAATCCATGTGCGGGTGCTAAAAAGAGCAGCATTGGCATGCTTTTCACGTCGTTTGGTAGAAATCCACACGCGCGTTCTGCCAAAAGCACCATTTGCATGCATATCGTGTAGTTTTGCAGAAAACTGCATACTCGTCTACCAAAAGTGTCATATACATGCTTAAAACGCGTTTTGGCACAAATCCATGTGCGGGTTCTAAAAAGAGCAGCATTGGCATGCTTTTCACGTCGTTTGGTAGAAATCCACACGCGCGTTCTGCCAAAAGCGTCATTTGCATGCATATCGTGTAGTTTTGCAGAAAACTGCATCCTCGTCTACCAAAAGTTGCGTATTCATGCTTAAAACGCGTTTTGGCACAAATCCATGTGCGGGTTCTAAAAAGAGCAGCATTGGCATGCTTTTCACGTCGTTTGGTAGAAATCCACACGCGCGTTCTGCCAAAAGCACCATTTGCATGCATATCGTGTAGTTTTGCAGAAAACTGCATACTCGTCTACCAAAAGTGTCATATTCATGCTTAAAACGCGTTTTGGCACAAATCCATGTGCGGGTTCTAAAAAGAGCAGCATTGGCATGCTTTTCACGTCGTTTGGTAGAAATCCACACGCGCGTTCTGCCAAAAGCACCATTTGCATGCATATCGTGTAGTTTTGCAGAAAACTGCATACTCGGCTACCAAAAGTGTCATATTCATGCTTAAAACGCGTTTTGGCACAAATCCATGTGCGGGTTCTAAAAAGAGCAGAATTGGCATGATTTTCACGTCGTTTGGTAGAAATCCACACGCGCGTTCTGCCAAAAGCACCATTTGCATGCATATCGTGTAGTTTTGCAGAAAACTGCATACTCGTCTACAAAAAGTGTCATATTCATGCTTAAAACGCGTTTTGGCACAAATCCATGTGCGGGTTCTAAAAAGAGCAGCATTGGCATGCTTTTAACGTCGTTTGGTAGAAATCCACACGCGCGTTCTGCCAAAAGCGTCATTTGCATGCATATCGTGTAGTTTTGCAGAAAACTGCATCCTTGTCTACCAAAAGTTGCGTATTCATGCTTAAAACGCGTTTTGGCACAAATCCATGTGCGGGTTCTAAAAAGAGCAGCATTGGCATGCTTTTCACGTCGTTTGGTAGAAATCCACACGCGCGTTCTGCCAAAAGCACCATTTGCATGCATATCGTGTAGTTTTGCAGAAAACTGCATACTCGTCTACCAAAAGTGTCATATTCATGCTTAAAACGCGTTTTGGCACAAATCCATGTGCGGGTTCTAAAAAGAGCAGCATTGGCATGCTTTTCACGTCGTTTGGTAGAAATCCACACGCGCGTTCTGCCAAAAGCACCATTTGCATGCATATCGTGTAGTTTTGCAGAAAACTGCATACTCGTCTACCAAAAGTGTCATATTCATGCTTAAAACGCGTTTTGGCACAAATCCATGTGCGGGTTCTAAAAAGAGCAGCATTGGCATGCTTTTCACGTCGTTTGGTAGAAATCCACACGCGCGTTCTGCCAAAAGCACCATTTGCATGCATATCGTGTAGTTTTGCAGAAAACTGCACACTCGTCTACCAAAAGTGTCATATTCATGCTTAAAACGCGTTTTGGCACAAATCCATGTGCGGGTTCGAAAAAGAGCAGCATTGGCATGCTTTTCACGTCGTTTGGTAGAAATCCACACGCGCGTTCTGCCAAAAGCACCATTTGCATGCATATCGTGTGGTTTTGCAGAAAACTGCATCCTCGTCTACCAAAAGTTGCATATTCATGCTTAAAACGCGTTTTGGCACAAATCCATGTGCGGGTGCTAAAATGAGCAGCATCGGCATGCTTTTCACGTCGTTTGGTAGAAATCCACACGCGCGTTCTGCCAAAAGCGTCATTTGCATGCATATCGTGTAGTTTTGCAGAAAACTGCATCCTCGTCTACCAAAAGTTGCATATTCATGCTTAAAACGCGTTTTGGCACAAATCCATGTGCGGGTTCTAAAAAGAGCAGAATTGGCATGCTTTTCACGTCGTTTGGTAGAAATCCACACGCGCGTTCTGCCAAAAGCACCATTTGCATGCATATCGTGTAGTTTTGCAGAAAACTGCATACTCGTCTACCAAAAGTGTCATATTCATGCTTAAAACGCGTTTTGGCACAAATCCATGTGCGGGTTCTAAAAAGAGCAGAATTGGCATGCTTTTCACGTCGTTTGGTAGAAATCCACACGCGCGTTCTGCCAAAAGCACCATTTGCATGCATATCGTGTAGTTTTGCAGAAAACTGCATACTCGTCTACCAAAAGTGTCATATTCATGCTTAAAACGCGTTTTGGC
Source organism: Dermacentor albipictus (assembly GCF_038994185.2). NCBI lineage: Eukaryota > Metazoa > Arthropoda > Arachnida > Ixodida > Ixodidae > Dermacentor > Dermacentor albipictus. Next base: position 22,468 of record NW_027225878.1, on the reverse strand, counting down.
ACAAATCCATGTGCGGGTTCTAAAAAGAGCAGCATTGGCATGCTTTTAACGTCGTTTGGTAGAAATCCACAATCGCGTTCTGCCAAAAGCGTCATTTGCATGCATATCGTGTAGTTTTGCAGAAAACTGCATCCTCGTCTACCAAAAGTAGCGTATTCATGCTTAAAACGCGTTTTGGCACAAATCCATGTGCGGGTTCTAAAAAGAGCAGCATTGGCATGCTTTTCACGTCGTTTGGTAGAAATCCACACGCGCGTTCTGCCAAAAGCACCATTTGCATGCATATCGTGTAGTTTTGCAGAAAACTGCATACTCGTCTACCAAAAGTGTCATATTCATGCTTAAAACGCGTTTTGGCACAAATCCATGTGCGGGTTCTAAAAAGAGCAGCATTGGCATGCTTTTCACGTCGTTTGGTAGAAATCCACACGCGCGTTCTGCCAAAAGCACCATTTGCATGCATATCGTGTAGTTTTGCAGAAAACTGCATACTCGTCTACCAAAAGTGTCATATTCATGCTTAAAACGCGTTTTGGCACAAATCCATGTGCGGGTTCGAAAAAGAGCAGCATTGGCATGCTTTTCACGTCGTTTGGTAGAAATCCACACGCGCGTTCTGCCAAAAGCACCATTTGCATGCATATCGTGTGGTTTTGCAGAAAACTGCATCCTCGTCTACCAAAAGTTGCATATTCATGCTTAAAACGCGTTTTGGCACAAATCCGTGTGCGGGTTCTAAAAAGAGCAGCATTGGCATGCTTTTCACGTCGTTTGGTAGAAATCCACACGCGCGTTCTGCCAAAAGCACCATTTGCATGCATATCGTGTAGTTTTGCAGAAAACTGCATACTCGTCTACCAAAAGTGTCATATTCATGCTTAAAACGCGTTTTGGCACAAATCCATGTGCGGGTGCTAAAAAGAGCAGCATTGGCATGCTTTTCACGTCGTTTGGTAGAAATCCACACGCGCGTTCTGCCAAAAGCACCATTTGCATGCATATCGTGTAGTTTTGCAGAAAACTGCATACTCGTCTACCAAAAGTGTCATATACATGCTTAAAACGCGTTTTGGCACAAATCCATGTGCGGGTTCTAAAAAGAGCAGCATTGGCATGCTTTTCACGTCGTTTGGTAGAAATCCACACGCGCGTTCTGCCAAAAGCGTCATTTGCATGCATATCGTGTAGTTTTGCAGAAAACTGCATCCTCGTCTACCAAAAGTTGCGTATTCATGCTTAAAACGCGTTTTGGCACAAATCCATGTGCGGGTTCTAAAAAGAGCAGCATTGGCATGCTTTTCACGTCGTTTGGTAGAAATCCACACGCGCGTTCTGCCAAAAGCACCATTTGCATGCATATCGTGTAGTTTTGCAGAAAACTGCATACTCGTCTACCAAAAGTGTCATATTCATGCTTAAAACGCGTTTTGGCACAAATCCATGTGCGGGTTCTAAAAAGAGCAGCATTGGCATGCTTTTCACGTCGTTTGGTAGAAATCCACACGCGCGTTCTGCCAAAAGCACCATTTGCATGCATATCGTGTAGTTTTGCAGAAAACTGCATACTCGGCTACCAAAAGTGTCATATTCATGCTTAAAACGCGTTTTGGCACAAATCCATGTGCGGGTTCTAAAAAGAGCAGAATTGGCATGATTTTCACGTCGTTTGTTAGAAATCCACACGCGCGTTCTGCCAAAAGCACCATTTGCATGCATATCGTGTAGTTTTGCAGAAAACTGCATACTCGTCTACCAAAAGTGTCATATTCATGCTTAAAACGCGTTTTGGCACAAATCCATGTGCGGGTTCTAAAAAGAGCAGCATTGGCATGCTTTTCACGTCGTTTGGTAGAAATCCACACGCGCGTTCTGCCAAAAGCACCATTTGCATGCATATCGTGTAGTTTTGCAGAAAACTGCACACTCGTCTACCAAAAGTGTCATATTCATGCTTAAAACGCGTTTTGGCACAAATCCATGTGCGGGTTCGAAAAAGAGCAGCATTGGCATGCTTTTCACGTCGTTTGGTAGAAATCCACACGCGCGTTCTGCCAAAAGCACCATTTGCATGCATATCGTGTAGTTTTGCAGAAAACTGCATACTCGTCTACCAAAAGTGTCATATTCATGCTTAAAACGCGTTTTGGCACAAATCCATGTGCGGGTTCTAAAAAGAGCAGCATTGGCATGCTTTTCACGTCGTTTGGTAGAAATCCACACGCGCGTTCTGCCAAAAGCACCATTTGCATGCATATCGTGTAGTTTTGCAGAAAACTGCATACTCGTCTACCAAAAGTGTCATATTCATGCTTAAAACGCGTTTTGGCACAAATCCATGTGCGGGTTCTAAAAAGAGCAGCATTGGCATGCTTTTAACGTCGTTTGGTAGAAATCCACACGCGCGTTCTGCCAAAAGCGTCATTTGCATGCATATCGTGTAGTTTTGCAGAAAACTGCATCCTCGTCTACCAAAAGTTGCGTATTCATGCTTAAAACGCGTTTTGGCACAAATCCATGTGCGGGTTCTAAAAAGAGCAGCATTGGCATGCTTTTCACGTCGTTTGGTAGAAATCCACACGGGCGTTCTGCCAAAAGCACCATTTGCATGCATATCGTGTAGTTTTGCAGAAAACTGCATACTCGTCTACCAAAAGTGTCATATTCATGCTTAAAACGCGTTTTGGCACAAATCCATGTGCGGGTTCTAAAAAGAGCAGCATTGGCATGCTTTTCACGTCGTTTGGTAGAAATCCACGCGCGCGTTCTGCCAAAAGCACCATTTGCATGCATATCGTGTAGTTTTGCAGAAAACTGCATACTCGTCTACCAAAAGTGTCATATTCATGCTTAAAACGCGTTTTGGCACAAATCCATGTGCGGGTTCGAAAAAGAGCAGCATTGGCATGCTTTTCACGTTGTTTGGTAGAAATCCACACGCGCGTTCTGCCAAAAGCACCATTTGCATGCATATCGTGTGGTTTTGCAGAAAACTGCATCCTCGTCTACCAAAAGTTGCATATTCATGCTTAAAACGCGTTTTGGCACAAATCCATGTGCGGGTGCTAAAATGAGCAGTATCGGCATGCTTTTCACGTCGTTTGGTAGAAATCCACACGCGCGTTCTGCCAAAAGCGTCATTTGCATGCATATCGTGTAGTTTTGCAGAAAACTGCATCCTCGTCTACCAAAAGTTGCGTATTCATGCTTAAAACGCGTTTTGGCACAAATCCATGTGCGGGTGCTAAAAAGAGCAGCATTGGCATGCTTTTCACGTCGTTTGGTAGAAATCCACACGCGCGTTCTGCCAAAAGCACCATTTGCATGCATATCGTGTAGTTTTGCAGAAAACTGCATACTCGTCTACCAAAAGTGTCATATTCATGCTTAAAACGCGTTTTGGCACAAATCCATGTGCGGGTTCTAAAAAGAGCAGCATTGGCATGCTTTTCACGTCGTTTGGTAGAAATCCACACGCGCGTTCTGCCAAAAGCACCATTTGCATGCATATCGTGTAGTTTTGCAGAAAACTGCATACTCGTCTACCAAAAGTGTCATATTCATGCTTAAAACGCGTTTTGGCACAAATCCATGTGCGGGTGCTAAAAAGAGCAGCATTGGCATGCTTTTCACGTCGTTTGGTAGAAATCCACACGCGCGTTCTGCCAAAAGCACCATTTGCATGCATATCGTGTAGTTTTGCAGAAAACTGCATACTCGTCTACCAAAAGTGTCATATTGACACGTGTACTTATCTTTATCGGGCGACCACGTTTCGCCGCTTGACAACTGTAATCGCACAGCGAGGGACGCGCCTGAATGTATCCGATGTTTCTGGAAAGTTATCGATGCTTCTACCCGGCTGTCTGTTGTCGCCGAACCTTGTGTTATCTGATTTCATCGCGTAACGCGAATGGTGTATAACTTTGTGGAAGGCACACGGGTCCGAACGATTAATCTGGAACATTCGATGACTGCTCTATAAAAGCCGACGCGCTTGACCCGCTGATCAGATTTTCGACGATCGCCGACTGTGTTCGCCGCTATCGTTGTGCTCTAAGTGTAGCCTGTTTTGTGGGCACAGGTTCGCCCAATAAAAGCTAGTTTTGACTTTCACAGTACTGCTACTGTGTTCTCTCTTCACCGTCACTACCACGTGACAATATACATGCTTAAAACGCGTTTTGGCACAAATCCATGTGCGGGTTCTAAAAAGAGCAGCATTGGCATGCTTTTCACGTCGTTTGGTAGAAATCCACACGCGCGTTCTGCCAAAAGCGTCATTTGCATGCATATCGTGTAGTTTTGCAGAAAACTGCATCCTCGTCTACCAAAAGTTGCGTATTCATGCTTAAAACGCGTTTTGGCACAAATCCATGTGCGGGTTCTAAAAAGAGCAGCATTGGCATGCTTTTCACGTCGTTTGGTAGAAATCCACACGCGCGTTCTGCCAAAAGCACCATTTGCATGCATATCGTGTAGTTTTGCAGAAAACTGCATACTCGTCTACCAAAAGTGTCATATACATGCTTAAAACGCGTTTTGGCACAAATCCATGTGCGGGTTCTAAAAAGAGCAGCATTGGCATGCTTTTCACGTCGTTTGGTAGAAATCCACACGCGCGTTCTGCCAAAAGCGTCATTTGCATGCATATCGTGTAGTTTTGCAGAAAACTGCATCCTCGTCTACCAAAAGTTGCGTATTCATGCTTAAAACGCGTTTTGGCACAAATCCATGTGCGGGTTCTAAAAAGAGCAGCATTGGCATGCTTTTCACGTCGTTTGGTAGAAATCCACACGCGCGTTCTGCCAAAAGCACCATTTGCATGCATATCGTGTAGTTTTGCAGAAAACTGCATACTCGTCTACCAAAAGTGTCATATTCATGCTTAAAACGCGTTTTGGCACAAATCCATGTGCGGGTTCTAAAAAGAGCAGCATTGGCATGCTTTTCACGTCGTTTGGTAGAAATCCACACGCGCGTTCTGCCAAAAGCACCATTTGCATGCATATCGTGTAGTTTTGCAGAAAACTGCATACTCGGCTACCAAAAGTGTCATATTCATGCTTAAAACGCGTTTTGGCACAAATCCATGTGCGGGTTCTAAAAAGAGCAGAATTGGCATGATTTTCACGTCGTTTGGTAGAAATCCACACGCGCGTTCTGCCAAAAGCACCATTTGCATGCATATCGTGTAGTTTTGCAGAAAACTGCATACTCGTCTACCAAAAGTGTCATATTCATGCTTAAAACGCGTTTTGGCACAAATCCATGTGCGGGTTCTAAAAAGAGCAGCATTGGCATGCTTTTCACGTCGTTTGGTAGAAATCCACACGCGCGTTCTGCCAAAAGCACCATTTGCATGCATATCGTGTAGTTTTGCAGAAAACTGCACACTCGTCTACCAAAAGTGTCATATTCATGCTTAAAACGCGTTTTGGCACAAATCCATGTGCGGGTTCGAAAAAGAGCAGCATTGGCATGCTTTTCACGTCGTTTGGTAGAAATCCACACGCGCGTTCTGCCAAAAGCACCATTTGCATGCATATCGTGTAGTTTTGCAGAAAACTGCATACTCGTCTACCAAAAGTGTCATATTCATGCTTAAAACGCGTTTTGGCACAAATCCATGTGCGGGTTCTAAAAAGAGCAGCATTGGCATGCTTTTCACGTCGTTTGGTAGAAATCCACACGCGCGTTCTGCCAAAAGCACCATTTGCATGCATATCGTGTAGTTTTGCAGAAAACTGCATACTCGTCTACCAAAAGTGTCATATTCATGCTTAAAACGCGTTTTGGCACAAATCCATGTGCGGGTTCTAAAAAGAGCAGCATTGGCATGCTTTTAACGTCGTTTGGTAGAAATCCACACGCGCGTTCTGCCAAAAGCGTCATTTGCATGCATATCGTGTAGTTTTGCAGAAAACTGCATCCTCGTCTACCAAAAGTTGCGTATTCATGCTTAAAACGCGTTTTGGCACAAATCCATGTGCGGGTTCTAAAAAGAGCAGCATTGGCATGCTTTTCACGTCGTTTGGTAGAAATCCACACGGGCGTTCTGCCAAAAGCACCATTTGCATGCATATCGTGTAGTTTTGCAGAAAACTGCATACTCGTCTACCAAAAGTGTCATATTCATGCTTAAAACGCGTTTTGGCACAAATCCATGTGCGGGTTCTAAAAAGAGCAGCATTGGCATGCTTTTCACGTCGTTTGGTAGAAATCCACGCGCGCGTTCTGCCAAAAGCACCATTTGCATGCATATCGTGTAGTTTTGCAGAAAACTGCATACTCGTCTACCAAAAGTGTCATATTCATGCTTAAAACGCGTTTTGGCACAAATCCATGTGCGGGTTCGAAAAAGAGCAGCATTGGCATGCTTTTCACGTTGTTTGGTAGAAATCCACACGCGCGTTCTGCCAAAAGCACCATTTGCATGCATATCGTGTGGTTTTGCAGAAAACTGCATCCTCGTCTACCAAAAGTTGCATATTCATGCTTAAAACGCGTTTTGGCACAAATCCATGTGCGGGTGCTAAAATGAGCAGTATCGGCATGCTTTTCACGTCGTTTGGTAGAAATCCACACGCGCGTTCTGCCAAAAGCGTCATTTGCATGCATATCGTGTAGTTTTGCAGAAAACTGCATCCTCGTCTACCAAAAGTTGCGTATTCATGCTTAAAACGCGTTTTGGCACAAATCCATGTGCGGGTGCTAAAAAGAGCAGCATTGGCATGCTTTTCACGTCGTTTGGTAGAAATCCACACGCGCGTTCTGCCAAAAGCACCATTTGCATGCATATCGTGTAGTTTTGCAGAAAACTGCATACTCGTCTACCAAAAGTGTCATATTCATGCTTAAAACGCGTTTTGGCACAAATCCATGTGCGGGTTCTAAAAAGAGCAGCATTGGCATGCTTTTCACGTCGTTTGGTAGAAATCCACACGCGCGTTCTGCCAAAAGCACCATTTGCATGCATATCGTGTAGTTTTGCAGAAAACTGCATACTCGTCTACCAAAAGTGTCATATTCATGCTTAAAACGCGTTTTGGCACAAATCCATGTGCGGGTGCTAAAAAGAGCAGCATTGGCATGCTTTTCACGTCGTTTGGTAGAAATCCACACGCGCGTTCTGCCAAAAGCACCATTTGCATGCATATCGTGTAGTTTTGCAGAAAACTGCATACTCGTCTACCAAAAGTGTCATATTGACACGTGTACTTATCTTTATCGGGCGACCACGTTTCGCCGCTTGACAACTGTAATCGCACAGCGAGGGACGCGCCTGAATGTATCCGATGTTTCTGGAAAGTTATCGATGCTTCTACCCGGCTGTCTGTTGTCGCCGAACCTTGTGTTATCTGATTTCATCGCGTAACGCGAATGGTGTATAACTTTGTGGAAGGCACACGGGTCCGAACGATTAATCTGGAACATTCGATGACTGCTCTATAAAAGCCGACGCGCTTGACCCGCTGATCAGATTTTCGACGATCGCCGACTGTGTTCGCCGCTATCGTTGTGCTCTAAGTGTAGCCTGTTTTGTGGGCACAGGTTCGCCCAATAAAAGCTACTTTTGACTTTCACAGTACTGCTACTGTGTTCTCTCTTCACCGTCACTACCACGTGACATCTGGTGGAGGTGCTAGTGCGTTCATGTACCGAACGCCCCCGCAAAGCCGCGATCCAAGCCCGAAGCCCGAGGACCAAACTAACATCGCCGAAGACCAGCGTGCTACCCGCAGACTGCAAGGACTGCCCCCAGAGCACGGACTTCTACCTGAGTCGACAAAGAAGATCGTGGTCAAAACAACTCCAATGGCTGCCCCAGCGTCCCCCGTTATCCTACAACAACCTCGGGACCCTCCGACCTTCCATGGAGCAGCGACTGAAGACCCAGAATCCTGGCTGGAGACCTACGAACGAATCGCGACTTTTAACAACTGGGACTCCGACGACAAGCTGCGGCATGTGTACTTTGCCTTAGAAGATGCCGCCAGAACGTGGTTTGAGAACCGGGAGTCGACCTTGACGACATGGGACCTCTTCCGTACCGGCTTCCTGCGCACCTTTACGAGCGTCGTGCGCAAGGAAAGGGCCGAAGCCATGCTCGACACCCGAGTACAGCTACCTAACGAGAATGTTGCCATCTTCACGGAAGAAATGAAACGTCTGTTCCGCCATGCCGACCCGGATATGCCCGAGGAGAGGAAAGTCCGCCTTCTCATGCGTGGTGTAAAGGAAGAACTTTTCGGCGCAATGATACGAAGCCCACCGAAGACCGTAGAAGAGTTCCTTCGCGAGGCCGCCAGCATCGAGAAGACACTCGAAATACGGAACCGGCAATTCAACCGCCGTACAAGCTCTACCCACTACGGAGGAATTCAATCACTGGCCGCCGACGACTTACGCGAGACTATCCGAGCTGTCGTGCGGGAGGAGCTACAAAAGCTGTTCCCATCATCACAGCCTCAAGTGGCTTCGATTGCCGACGCCGTGCGTGAGGAACTCCAACAACAACTTGGAGTAGCCCCTGAATCGCCGCAGCGTGAGCCGCAAACGATGACCTACGCTGCCGTCGCACGCCGTCAAGGACCCCCTCCGCGACCGCGCCAGGGCCCTGTCACGCCACAGTTTCGTCGTCCGCCGCCGCCGGCGCCAGCACGACCACCCGTCGCCCAGCGCACCTACGCGAGGAAGACGGACATCTGGCGTGCTCCTGACCACCGCCCGCTCTGCTACCACTGCGGAGAAGCGGGTCACGTCTACCGACGATGTCCGTACCGGGAGATGGGACTGCGAGGTTTCGCCGTCAACGCGCCGCGTCCACAGCTTGGCGAGCGCCCACGTGACATAGCCGATTACCTCGCCGCTACTCAGTGGAGCCCTCGACGGCCGTCCCGTTCGCCATCACCAGGCCGCTACCTGTCGCCGCAGCGCCGACCATACACTGGCCCAGCCCGGGGCCGGTCAGCGAGCCCATATCCGGAAAACTAAAAGCAGCAACCGATGGAGGTGCGGTTGCTGTTCGTCGAACTGACGAAGATCCTCCGCCGCCGACGAAGACGACGATGAAACGATCTCGACGACATAACAACGACACGCCGCCGTCCCGACGAAGTCAGGAAGGCAAGACTACACCGACGAACGACGACTCGACGACGCGACGTTCCAACTTTAGTTCAACACGACGCAGCCGTGATCCGACGCCACGACCTAACTGCAACGCCAGACAAAGAACCACCGACCTCGACGTGCTTCTCGACGGCCACGCAGTCACTGCCTTAGTCGACACAGGGGCTGATTACTCCGTCATGAGTGGACACATCGCCGCCCAGTTGAAGAAAGTTAAGACTACGTGGGAAGGCCCTCAAATTCGAACCGCTGGAGGACACCTCATCACGCCGTCTGGAGTCTGCACGGCAAGAATTACCATTCATGACCGGACTTACCCTGCCACCTTCGTTATCCTCCAACAGTGTTCTCGAGACGTCATTCTCGGTATGGACTTCCTGAACCAACACGGCGCAGTCATCGACCTGAAGTCGAAGTCAATAACGCTGTCGGAAGATAAAGCGATACCGCCAGAGAGCCCTCGTAGTCACCACGCCTTGAGTGTGCTCGAAGACCAAGTGAGCATCCCGCCCCGCTCCAGCATTGTTATTTCGGTCGGCACCGAAATACCCGCTGACGTAGAAGGTGTCATCGAAGGCGACCAACGTCTCCTGCTAGACCGTGAAATTTGCATCGCAAGAGGGATCGCTCGACTGCATGGCGGGAAAACTGATGTGTTGCTGACAAACTTCAGCCCGGAGTTCAAGCACATCAACAAGGGCACGACGATCGCGTACATCGAGGAAATTCTGGAAACCGGTAATGCGTTTGTCCTCTCGGATTCCGCCGCATCTACCCCGACGACCATGGTTCCCGAACCAGACTACGACATTAATCCAAGTCTCCCAGTTATTAAGCAACAGCAGCTCAGAAGTCTGCTTCGACGATACAAAGGCTGCTTTTCGACGTCATCGAGGATTCGACAAACCCCAGTCGCAAAGCATCGCATAATAACCGAAGAGTGCGCTCGACCACTCCGCCAGAGCCCTTACCGAGTTTCGACGCGAGAACGCGAAGCTATAAGACACCAAGTCGACGAAATGCTGCGCGACGACATCATCCAGCCGTCGAAAAGCCCGTGGGCGTCTCCAGTTGTTTTAGTGAAGAAAAAGGACGGAACCCTACGTTTCTGCGTCGATTATCGTCGATTGAACAAAATCACGAAGAAAGACGTATACCCCCTCCCACGGATAGACGACGCATTGGATCGGCTCTGCAATGCTAAATACTTCTCATCGATGGACCTCAAGTCTGGCTACTGGCAAATAGAAGTTGACGAAAGGGATCGCGAAAAGACCGCCTTCATCACGCCAGACGGCCTCTACGAGTTCAAGGTTATGCCATTCGGGCTGTGTTCGGCGCCTGCAACGTTCCAGCGCGTCATGGACACAGTATTAGCAGGACTGAAGTGGCAGACCTGTCTCGTTTACTTGGATGACGTCGTCGTCTTCGCCGGAAATTTCGACGATCACCTTAGGCGGCTTGCCACAGTACTAGAGGCCATCAAGTCATCAGGGCTCACTCTGAAGCCAGAAAAATGCCGCTTCGCTTACGACGAGCTTCTGTTCCTAGGCCACGTCATCAGTAAATCCGGAGTACGCCCCGACCCGCAGAAAACAGCTGCCATCGCAAAGTTCCCGCAGCCCACCGACAAGAAGGCAGTGCGTAGATTCCTTGGCATGTGTGCCTACTACAGGCGCTTTGTCAAGGACTTTTCACGCATCGCCGAGCCGTTGACACGTCTAACTAAATGTGATGTTGAGTTCAAGTGGGAAACGCCGCAGGCCGACGCATTTGAAGAACTCAAACGACGCATGCAGTCGCCGCCGGTACTTGCGCACTTCGACGAGTACGCCGATACAGAAATCCATACTGACGCCAGTAGCCTAGGCCTCGGTGCCGTTCTAGTCCAGAGGAAAAACGGAGTCGAACAGGTGATATCTTACGCTAGCCGGTCGCTGTCAAAAGCGGAAGGCAACTATTCTACGACCGAAAAGGAATGCCTCGCCATCGTTTGGGCTACAGCTAAATTTCGCCCTTATCTTTATGGCAGGCCATTCAAAGTCGTCAGTGACCATCACGCTTTGTGTTGGCTAGCGAGTATAAAGGATCCTTCAGGACGACTGGCGCGGTGGAGCCTCAGACTACAAGAATACGATATCACTGTAACCTACAAGTCCGGACGAAAACACTCCGATGCCGATTGCCTGTCGCGCGCCCCCATTGACCCGCCGCCGCAAGATGACGAAGATGACAATGCCTTCCTTGGGATGATAAGCGCGGAAGTCTTCGCTGAACAGCAACGGGCAGACCCGGAACTAAAAGGCCTGGTGGAATATTTGGAAGGGCACACCGACGTTGTCCCCAGGGCATTTAAGCGTGGACTATCTTCCTTCACGCTTCAAAACAGTCTCCTCGTGAAGAAGAACTTTTCACCAGTCCGCGCCAACTACCTTCTTGTTGTCCCGTCAGGACTTCGTCCAGAAGTATTGCACGCCCTACATGACGATCCGACCGCTGGACACCTCGGTTTTTCCCGGACACTCTCGAGGATACAACAAAAGTATTATTGGCCGCGCCTGACCACCGACGTCGCCCATTATGTCAGAACATGCCGAGACTGTCAGCGACGTAAGACACCGCCGACAAGGCCAGCCGGATTACTACAGCCAATCGAGCCTCCTTGCCGACCATTCCAGCAGATCGGGATGGACTTGCTGGGACCCTTTCCGACGTCAACAACCGGAAATAAGTGGATCGTCGTGGCGACAGACTACCTCACCCGCTTCGCGGAAACTAAAGCACTGCCGAAAGGTAGCGCAGCCGAAGTGGCGAAATTTTTTGTCGAAAACATCCTGCTTCGACATGGCGCCCCAGAAGTCCTCATCACCGACAGAGGAACGGCCTTTACAGCGGAGCTCACCCAAGCCATTCTGAAATACAGTCAGACAAGGCACAGGAGGACCACGGCCTACCACCCGCAGACGAATGGTCTTACGGAGCGGCTGAATAAGACCCTCGCCGACATGCTAGCGATGTACGTCGACGTCGAACACAAGACCTGGGATGCCGTCCTGCCGTACGTGACATTTGCTTACAACACGGCGGTGCAAGAAACAACACAGATCACGCCGTTTAAGCTGGTTTACGGCAGGAACCCGACGACGACGCTCGACGCCATGCTGCCCCACGTCACTGACGAAGAGAATGTTGACGTCGCTAGCTACCTCCAGCGCGCCGAAGAAGCCCGACAGCTCGCCCGCCTACGGATCAAGAACCAACAGAGGACCGACAGCCGACACTACAACCTCCGACGACGCTTTGTTGAGTACCAGCCCGGCGACCGTGTTTGGGTTTGGACACCGATACGCCGACGAGGACTCAGTGAGAAACTACTCCGACGCTATTTCGGACCCTACAAGGTCATCCGACGTATTGGCGCTCTGGACTATGAGGTCGTGCCAGACGGCATTTCGCATTCACAGCGGCGCCGCGCACGATCTGAAGTGGTCCACGTGGTGCGCCTTAAACCCTTTTACGGACGCTGACGAAATTCTTTATTTTTTGTTGTTGTTTTCTTTGCTACGGGTGTTTTTATTTCGCTTGTATGTAGCATCGGGTCGATGCTTTTTTAAGAGGGGGGTATTGACACGTGTACTTATCTTTATCGGGCGACCACGTTTCGCCGCTTGACAACTGTAATCGCACAGCGAGGGACGCGCCTGAATGTATCCGATGTTTCTGGAAAGTTATCGATGCTTCTACCCGGCTGTCTGTTGTCGCCGAACCTTGTGTTATCTGATTTCATCGCGTAACGCGAATGGTGTAGAACTTTGTGGAAGGCACACGGGTCCGAACGATTAATCTGGAACATTCGATGACTGCTCTATAAAAGCCGACGCGCTTGACCCGCTGATCAGATTTTCGACGATCGCCGACTGTGTTCGCCGCTATCGTTGTGCTCTAAGTGTAGCCTGTTTTGTGGGCACAGGTTCGCCCAATAAAAGCTAGTTTTGACTTTCACAGTACTGCTACTGTGTTCTCTCTTCACCGTCACTACCACGTGACAATATACATGCTTAAAACGCGTTTTGGCACAAATCCATGTGCGGGTTCTAAAAAGAGCAGCATTGGCATGCTTTTCACGTCGTTTGGTAGAAATCCACACGCGCGTTCTGCCAAAAGCGTCATTTGCATGCATATCGTGTAGTTTTGCAGAAAACTGCATCCTCGTCTACCAAAAGTTGCGTATTCATGCTTAAAACGCGTTTTGGCACAAATCCATGTGCGGGTTCTAAAAAGAGCAGCATTGGCATGCTTTTCACGTCGTTTGGTAGAAATCCACACGCGCGTTCTGCCAAAAGCACCATTTGCATGCATATCGTGTAGTTTTGCAGAAAACTGCATACTCGTCTACCAAAAGTGTCATATTCATGCTTAAAACGCGTTTTGGCACAAATCCATGTGCGGGTTCTAAAAAGAGCAGCATTGGCATGCTTTTCACGTCGTTTGGTAGAAATCCACACGCGCGTTCTGCCAAAAGCACCATTTGCATGCATATCGTGTAGTTTTGCAGAAAACTGCATACTCGGCTACCAAAAGTGTCATATTCATGCTTAAAACGCGTTTTGGCACAAATCCATGTGCGGGTTCTAAAAAGAGCAGAATTGGCATGCTTTTCACGTCGTTTGGTAGAAATCCACACGCGCGTTCTGCCAAAAGCACCATTTGCATGCATATCGTGTAGTTTTGCAGAAAACTGCATACTCGTCTACCAAAAGTGTCATATTCATGCTTAAAACGCGTTTTGGCACAAATCCATGTGCGGGTTCTAAAAAGAGCAGCATTGGCATGCTTTTAACGTCGTTTGGTAGAAATCCACACGCGCGTTCTGCCAAAAGCGTCATTTGCATGCATATCGTGTAGTTTTGCAGAAAACTGCATCCTCGTCTACCAAAAGTTGCGTATTCATGCTTAAAACGCGTTTTGGCACAAATCCATGCGCGGGTTCTAAAAAGAGCAGCATTGGCATGCTTTTCACGTCGTTTGGTAGAAATCCACACGCGCGTTCTGCCAAAAGCACCATTTGCATGCATATCGTGTAGTTTTGCAGAAAACTGCATACTCGTCTACCAAAAGTGTCATATTCATGCTTAAAACGCGTTTTGGCACAAATCCATGTGCGGGTTCTAAAAAGAGCAGCATTGGCATGCTTTTCACGTCGTTTGGTAGAAATCCACACGCGCGTTCTGCCAAAAGCACCATTTGCATGCATATCGTGTAGTTTTGCAGAAAACTGCATACTCGTCTACCAAAGTGTCATATTCATGCTTAAAACGCGTTTTGGCACAAATCCTGTGCGGGTTCTAAAAAGAGCAGCATTGGCATGCTTTTCACGTCGTTTGGTAGAAATCCCACACGCGCGTTCTGCCAAAAGCACCATTTGCATGCATATCGTGGTAGTTTTGCAGAAAACTGCAACACTCGTCTACCAAAAGGTCATATTCATGCTTAAAACGCGTTTTGGCACAAAATCCATGTGCGGGGTTCGAAAAAGAGCAGCATTGGCATGCTTTTTCACGTCGTTTGGTAGAAATCCACACGCGCGTTCTGCCAAAAGCACCATTTGCATGCATATCGTGTGGTTTAGCAGAAAACTGCATCCTCGTCTACCAAAAGTTGCATATTCATGCTTAAAACGCGTTTTGGCACAAATCCATGTGCGGGTGCTAAATGAGCAACATCGGCATGCTTTTCACGTCGTTTGGTAGAAATCCACACGCGCGTTCTGCCAAAAGCGTCATTTGCATGCATATCGTGTAGTTTTGCAGAAAACTGCATCCCTCGTCTACCAAAAGTTGCGTATTCATGCTTAAAACGAGTTTTGTGCACAAATCCATGTGCGGGCGCTAAAAAGAGCAGCATTGGCATGCTTTTCACGTCGTTTGGGTAGAAATCCACACGCGCGTTCTGCCAAAAGCACCCATTTGCATGCATATCGTGTAGTTTTGCAGAAAACTGCATACTCGTCTACCAAAAGTGTCATATTCATGCTTTAAACGCGTTTTGGCACTAATCCATGTGCGGTTCTAAAAAGAGCAGCATTGGCATGCTTTTCACGTCGTTGGTAGAAATCCACACGCGCGTTCTGCCAAAAAGCACCATTTGCATGCATATCGTGTAGTTTTGCAGAAAACTGCATACTCGTCTACCAAAAGTGTCATATTCATGCTTAAAACGCGTTTTGGCACAAATCCATGTGCGGGTGCTAAAAAGAGCAGCATTGCATGCTTTTCACGTCGTTTGGTAGAAATCCACACGCGCGTTCTGCCAAAAGCACCATTTGCATGCATATCGTGTAGTTTTGCAGAAAAACTGCATACTCGTCTACCAAAAGTGTCATATACATGCTTAAAACGCGTTTTGGCACAAATCCATGTGCGGGTTCTAAAAAGAGCAGCATTGGCATGCTTTTCACGTCGTTTGGTAGAAATCCACAGGCGCGTTCTGCCAAAAGCGTCATTTGCATGCATATCGTGTAGTTTTGCAGAAAACTGCATCCTCGTCTACCAAAAGTTGCGTATTCATGCTTTAAAACGCGTTTTGGCACAAATCCATGTGCGGGTTCTAAAAAGAGCAGCATTGGCATGCTTTTCACGTCGTTTGGTAGAAATCCACACGCGCGTTCTGCCAAAAGCACCATTTGCATGCATATCGTGTAGTTTTGCAGAAAACTGCATACTCGTCTACCAAAGTGTCATATTCATGCTTAAAACGCGTTTTGGCACAAATCCATGTGCGGGTTCTAAAAAGAGCAGCATTGGCATGCTTTTCACGTCGTTTGGTAGAAATCCACACGCGCGTTCTGCCAAAAAGCACCATTTGCATGCATATCGTGTAGTTTTGCAGAAAACTGCATACTCGGCTACCAAAAGTGTCATATTCATGCTTAAAACGCGTTTTGGCACAAATCCATGTGCGGGTTCTAAAAAGAGCAGAATTGGCATGCTTTTCACGTCGTTTGGTAGAAATCCACACGCGCGTTCTGCCAAAAGCACCATTTGCATGCTATCGGTGTAGTTTTGCAGAAAACTGCATCCTCGATCTACCAAAAGTGTCGTATTCATGCTTAAAACGCGTTTTGGCACAAATCCATGTGCGGGTTCTAAAAAGAGCAGCATTGGCATCGCTTTTCACGTCGTTTGTAGAAATCCACACGCGCGTTCTGCCAAAAGCACCATTTGCATGCATATCGTGTAGTTTTTGCAGAAAACTGCATACTCGGCTACCAAAAGTGTCATATCATGCTTAAAACGCGTTTTGGCACAAATCCATGTGCGGGTTCTAAAAGAGCAGCATTGCATGCTTTTCACGTCGTTTGGTAGAAATCCACACGCGCGTTCTGCCAAAAGCACCATTTGCATGCATATCGTGTAGTTTTGCAGAAAACTGCATACTCATCTACCAAAAGTGTGTCATTATTCATGCTTAAAACGCGTTTTGGCACAAATCCATGTGCGGGTTCTAAAAAGAGCAGCATTGGCATGCTTTTCACGTCGTTTGGTAGAAATCCACACGCGCGTTCTGCCAAAAGCACCATTTGCATGCATATCGTGTAGTTTTGCAGAAAACTGCATACTCGGCTACAAAAGTGTCATATTCATGCTTAAAACGCGTTTTGGCACAATCCATGTGCGGTTCTAAAAAGAGCAGATTGGCATGCTTTTCACGTCGTTTGGTAGAAATCCACACGCGCGTTCTGCCAAAAGCACCATTTGCATGCATATCGTGTAGGTTTTGCAGAAAACTGCATCCTCGTCTACAAAAAGTGGCATATTCATGCTTAAAACGCGTTTTGGCACAAATCCATGTGCGGGTGCTAAAAAGAGCAGCATTGGCATGCTTTTAACGTCGTTTGGTAGAAATCCACACGCGCGTTCTGCCAAAAGCGTCATTTGCATGCATATCGTGTGTTTTTGCAGAAAACTGCATCCTCGTCTACCAAAAGTTGCGTATTCATGCTTAAAACGCGTTTTGGCACAAATCCATGTGCGGGTGCTAAAAGAGCAGCACTTGGCATGCTTTTCACGTCGTTTGGTAGAAATCCACACGCGCGTTCTGCCAAAAGCACCATTTGCATGCATATCGTGTAGTTTTGCAGAAAACTGCATACTCGTCTACCAAAAGTGTCATATTCATGCTTAAAACGCGTTTTGGCACAAATTCCGTGTGCGGGGTTCTAAAAAGAGCAGCATTGGCATGCTTTTCACGTCGTTTGGTAGAAATCCACACTCGCGTTCTGCCAAAAGCACCATTTGCATGCAATATCGTGTGGTTTTGCAGAAAACTGCATCCTCGTCTACCAAAAATGTCATATTCATGCTTTAAAACGTATTTTGGCACAAATCCATGTGCGGGTTCTAAAAAGAGCAGCATTTGGCATGCTTTTCACGTCGTTTGGTAGAAATCCACACGCGCGTTCTGCCAAAAGCACCATTTGCATGCATATCGTGTGGTTTTGCAGAAAACTGCATCCTCGTCTACCAAAAGTGTGATATTCATGCTTAAAACGCGTTTTTGGCACAAATCCATGTGCGGGTTCTAAAAAGAGCAGCATTGGCATGCTTTTCACGTCGTTTGGTAGAAATCCACACGCGCATTCTGCCAAAAGCACCATTTGCATGCATATCGTGTGGTTTTTGCAGAAAACTGCATCCTCGTCTACCAAAAGTGTCATATTCATGCTTAAAACGCGTTTTGGCAGAAATCCATGTGCGGTGCTAAAAGAGCAGCATTGGCATGCTTTTCACGTCGTTTGGTAGAATCCACACGCGCGTTCTGCCCAAAAGCACCGTTTGCATGCATATCGTGTGGTTTTGCAGAAAACTGCATCCTCGTCTACCAAAAGTTGCGTATTCATGCTTAAAACGCGTTTTGGCACAATCCATGTGCGGGTGCTAAAATGAGCAGCATTGGCATGCTTTTCACGTCGTTTGGTAGAAATCACCACACGAGCTCGTTCTGCCAAAAGCACATTTGCATGCATAAGGTGTAGTTTTGCAGAAAACTGCATACTCGTCTACCAAAAGTGTCATATTCATGCTTAAAACGCGTTTTGGCACAAATCCATGTGCGGGTTCTAAAAAGAGCAGCATTGGCATGCTTTTCACGTCGTTGGTAGAAATCCACACGCGCGTTCTGCCAAAAGCGTCATTTGCATGCATATCGTGTGGTTTTGCAGAAAACTGCATCCTCGTCTACCAAAAGTTGCGTATTCATGCTTAAAACGCGTTTTTTGGCACAAATCCATGTGCGGGTGCTAAAAAGAGCAGCATTGCATGCTTTTCACGTCCGTTTGGTAGAAATCCACACGCGCGTTCTGCAAAAGCACCATTTGCATGCATATCGTGTAGTTTTGCAGAAAACTGCATACTCGTCTACCAAAAGTGTCATATTCATGCTTAAAACGCGTTTTGGCACAAATCCATGTGCGGGTTCTAAAAAGAGCAGCATGGCATGCTTTTCACGTCGTTTGGTAGAAATCCACACGCGCGTTCTGCCAAAGCGTCATTTGCATGCATATCGTGTGGTTTTGCAGAAAACTGCATCCTCGTCTACCAAAAGTGTCATATTCATGCTTAAAACGCGTTTTGGCTCAAATCCATGTGCGGGTTCTAAAAGAGCAGCATTGGTATGCTTTTCACGTCGTTTGGTAGAAATCCACACGCGCGTTCTGCCAAAAGCGTCATTTGCATGCATATCGTGTGGTTTTGCAGGAAAACTGCATCCTCGTCTACCAAAGTTGCGTATTCATGCTTAAAAACGCGTTTTGGCAAAAATCCATGTGCGGGTGCTAAAAAGAGCAGCATTGGCATGCTTTTCACGTCGTTTGGTAGAAAATCCACACGGGCGTTCTGCCAAAAGCACCATTTGCATGCATATCGTGTGGTTGTGCAGAAAACTGCATACTCGTCTACCAAAAGTTTCATATTCATGCTTAAAACGCGTTTTGGCACAAATCGATGTGCGGGTTCTAAAAAGAGCAGCATTGGCATGCTTTTCACGTCGTTTGGTAGAAATCCACACGCGCGTTCTGCCAAAAGCGTCATTTGCGCTGCATATCGTGTGGTTTTGCAGAAAAACTGCATCCTCGTCTACCAAAAGTGTCATATTCATGCTTAAAATGCGTTTTGCACAAATCCATGTGCGGGTTCTAAAAAGAGCAGCATTGGCATGCTTTTCACGTCGTTTGGTAGAAATCCACACGCGCGTTCTGCCAAAAGCGTCATTTGCATTCATATCGTGTGGTTTTGCAGAAAACTGCATCCTCGTCTACCAAAAGTTGCGTATTCATGCTTAAAACGCGTTTTGGCACAAATCCATGTGCTGGGTGCTAAAAAGAAGCAGCATTGGCATGCTTTTCACGTCGTTTGGTAGAAATCCACACGGGCGTTCTGCCAAAAGCACCATTTGCATGCATATCGTGTGGTTGTGCAGAAAACTGCATACTCGTCTACACAAAAGTGTCATATTCATGCTTAAAACGCGTTTTGGCACAAATCGATGTGCGGGGTTCTAAAAGAGCAGCATTGGCCTGCTTTTCACGTCGTTTGGTAGAAATCCACACGCCGCGTTCTGCCAAAAGCACCATTTGCATGCATATCGTGTGGTTTTGCAGAAAACTGCATCCTCGTCTACCAAAAGTTGCATATTCATGCTTAAAACGCGTTTTGGCACAAATCCATGTGCGGGGTGCTAAAAAGAGCAGCATTGGCATGCTTTTCACGTCGTTTGGTAGAAATCCACACGCGCGTTCTGCCAAAAGCGTCATTTGCATGCATATCGTGTGGTTTTGCAGAAAACTGCATCCTCGTCTACCAAAAGTTGCGTATTCATGCTTAAAACGCGTTTTGGCACAAATCCATGTGCGGGTGCTAAAAAGAGCAGCATTGGCATGCTTTTCACGTCGTTTGGTAGAAATCCACACGCGCGTTCTGCCAAAAGCACCATTTGCATGCATATCGTGTTAGTTTTGCAGAAAACTGCATACTCGTCTACCAAAAGTGTCATATTCATGCTTAAAACGCGTTTTGGCACAAATCCGTGTGCGGGTTCTAAAAAGAGCAGCATTGGCATGCTTTTCACGTCGTTTGGTAGAAATCCACACGCGCGTTCTGCCAAAAGCACCATTTGCATGCATATCGTGTGGTTTTGCAGAAAACTGGCATCCTCGTCTACCAAAAGTGTCATATTCATGCTTAAAACGTATTTTGGCACAAATCCATGTGCGGGTTCTAAAAAGAGCAGCATTGGCATGCTTTTCACGTCGTTTGGTAGAAATCCACACGCGCGTTCTGCCAAAAGCACCATTTGCATGCATATCGTGTGGTTTTGCAGAAAACTGCATCCTCGGTCTACCAAAAGTGTGATATTCATGCTTAAAACGCGTTTTGGCACAAATCCATGTGCGGTGTTCTAAAAAGAGCAGCATTGGCATGCTTTTCACGTCGTTTGGTAGAAATCCACACGCGCATTCTGCCAAAAGCACCATTTGCATGCATATCGTGTGGTTTTGCAGAAAACTGCATCCTCGTCTACCAAAAGTGTCATATTCATGCTTAAAACGCGTTTTGGCAGAAATCCATGTGCGGGTGCTAAAAAGAGCAGCATTGGCATGCTTTTCACGTCGTTTGGTAGAAATCCACACGCGCGTTCTGCCAAAAGCACCGTTTGCATGCATATCGTGTGGTTTTGCAGAAAACTGCATCCTCGTCTACCAAAAGTTGCGTATTCATGCTTAAAACGCGTTTTGGCACAAATCCATGTGCGGGTGCTAAAAAGAGCAGCATTGGCATGCTTTTCACGTCGTTTGGTAGAAATCCACACGCTCGTTCTGCCAAAAGCACCATTTGCATGCATAAGGTGTAGTTTTGCAGAAAACTGCATACTCGTCTACCAAAAGTGTCATATTCATGCTTAAAACGCGTTTTGGCACAAATCCATGTGCGGGTTCTAAAAAGAGCAGCATTGGCATGCTTTTCACGTCGTTTGGTAGAAATCCACACGCGCGTTCTGCCAAAAGCGTCATTTGCATGCATATCGTGTGGTTTTGCAGAAAACTGCATCCTCGTCTACCAAAAGTGTCATATTCATGCTTAAAACGCGTTTTGGCACAAATCCATGTGCGGGTTCTAAAAAGAGCAGCATTGGCATGCTTTTCACGTCGTTTGGTAGAAATCCACAACGCGCGTTCTGCCAAAAGCGCCATTTGCATGCATATCGTGTGGTTTTGCAGAAAACTGCATCCTCGTCTACCAAAAGTGTGATATTCATGCTTAAAACGCGTTTTGGCACAAATCCATGTGCGGGTTCTAAAAAGAGCAGCATTGGCATGCTTTTCACGTCGTTTGGTAGAAATCCACACGCGCATTCTGCCAAAAGCACCATTTGCATGCATATCGTGTGGTTTTGCAGAAAACTGCATCTCGTCTACCAAAAGTGTCATATTCATGCTTAAAACGCGTTTTGGCAGAAATCCATGTGCGGGTGCTAAAAAGAGCAGCATTGGCATGCTTTTCCACGTCGTTGGTAGAAATCCACACGCGCGTTCTGCCAAAAGCACCGTTTGCATGCATATCGTGTGGTTTTGCAGAAAACTGCATCCTCGTCCTACCAAAAGTTGCGTATTCATGCTTAAAACGCGTTTTGGCACAAATCCATGTGCGGGTGCTAAAAAGAGCAGCATTGGCATGCTTTTCACGTCGTTTGGTAGAAATCCACACGCTCGTTCTGCCAAAAGCACCATTTGCATGCATAAGGTGTAGTTTTGCAGAAAACTGCATACTCGTCTACCAAAAGTGTCATATTCATGCTTAAAACGCGTTTTGGCACAAATCCATGTGCGGGTTCTAAAAAGAGCAGCATTGGCCATGCTTTTCACGTCGTTTGGTAGAAATCCACACGCGCGTTCTGCCAAAAGCGTCATTTGCATGCATATCGTGTGGTTTTGCAGAAAACTGCATCCTCGTCTACCAAAAGTGTCATATTCATGCTTAAAACGCGTTTTGGCACAAATCCATGTGCGGGTTCTAAAAAGAGCAGCATTGGCATGCTTTTCACGTCGTTTGGTAGAAATCCACACGCGCGTTCTGCAAAAGCGCCATTTGCATGCATATCGTGTGGTTTTGCAGAAAACTGCATTCTCGTCTACCAAAAGTTGCGTATTCATGCTTAAAACGCGTTTTGGCACAAATCCATGTGCGGGTGCTAAAAAGAGCAGCATTGCATGCTTTTCACGTCGTTTGGTAGAAATCCACACGGGCGTTCTGCCAAAAGCACCATTTGCATGCATATCGTG
>NW_027225877.1:0-43744 GCF_038994185.2 Dermacentor albipictus | reverse complement strand
AACGCGTTTTAAGCATGCATATGCATCTTTTGGTAGACGCGGCTGCAGTTTTCTGCAAAACCACACGATATGCATGCAAATGGTGCTTTTGGCAGAACGCGCGTGTGGATTTCTACCAAACGACGTGAAAAGCATGCCAATGCTGCTCATTTTAGAACCCGCACATGGATTTGTACCAGAACGCGTTTTGAGCAAGCACATGCACTTTTTTGGTAGACGCGGATGCAGTTTTCTGCAAAACCACACGATATGCATGCAAATGGTGCTTTTGGCAGAACGCGCGTGTGGATTTCTTCCAAACGACGTGAAAAGCATGCCAACGCTGCTCGTTTAAGAACCCGCACATGGATTTGTGCCAAAACGCGTTTTAACCACGCATATGCATCTTTTGGTAGACGCGGATGCAGTTTTCTGCAAAACCACACGATATGCATGCAAATGGTGCTTTTGGCAGAATGCGCGTGTGGATTTCTACCAAAGGACGTGAAAAGCATGCCAATGCTGCTCATTTTAGCACCCGCACATGGAATTGTGCCGAAACGCGTTTTAAGCATGCATATGCATCGTTTGGTAGACGCGGATGCAGTTTTCTGCAAAACCACACGATATGCATGGAAATGGTGCTTTTGGCCGAACGCGCGTGTGGATTTCTACCAAACGACGTGAAAAGCATGCCAATGCTGCTCTTTTTAGCACCCGCACATGGATTTGTGCCAAAACGCGTTTTAAGCATGCATATGCATCTTTTGGTAGACGCGGATGCAGTTTTCTGCAAAACCACACGATATGCATGCAAATGGTGCTTTTGGCAGAACGCGCGTGTGGGTTTCTTCCAAACGACGTGAAAAGCATGCCAACGCTGCTCGTTTTAGAACCCGCACATGGATTTGTGCCAAAACGCGTTTTAACCACGCATATGCATCTTTTGGTAGACGCGGATGCAGTTTTCTGCAAAACCACACGATATGCATGCAAATGGTGCTTTTGGCAGAACGCGCGTGTGGATTTCTACCAAAGGACGTGAAAAGCATGCCAATGCTGCTCATTTTAGCACCCGCACATGGATTTGTGCCGAAACGCGTTTTAAGCATGCATATGCATCGTTTGGTAGACGCGGATGCAGTTTTCTGCAAAACCACACGATATGCATGGAAATGGTGCTTTTGGCCGAACGCGCGTGTGGATTTCTACCAAACGACGTAAAAAGCATGCCAATGCTGCTCTTTTTAGAACCCGCACATGGATTTGTACCAGAACGCGTTTTAAGCATGCATATGCATCTTTTGCTAGACGCGGATGCAGTTTTCTGCAAAACCACACGATATGCATGCAAATGGTGCTTTTTGCAGAACGCGCGTGTTGATTTCTACCAAACGACGTGAAAAGCATGCCAATGCTGCTCTTTTTAGAACCCGCACATGGATTTGTGCCAAAACGCGTTTGAAGCATGCATATGCAACTTTTGGTAGACGCGGATGCAGTTTTCTGCAAAACCACACGATATGCATGCAAATGGTGCTTTTGGCAGAACGCGCGTGTGGATTTCTACCAAACGACGTGAAAAGCATGCCGATGCTGCTCTTTTTGCACCTGCACATGGATTTGTGCCAAAACGCGTTTTAAGCAAGCACATGCACTTTTTTGGTAGACGCGGATGCAGTTTTCTGCAAAACCACACGATATGCATGCAAATGGTGCTTTTGGCAGAACAATTGTGTGGATTTCTACAAAACGTCGTGAAAAGCATGCCAATGCTGCTCTTTTTAGCACCCGCACATGGATTTGTGCCAAAACACGTTTTAAGCATGCACCTGCACCTTTTGGTAGACGCGGATGCAGTTTTCTGCAAAACCACACGATATGCATGCAAATGGTGCTTTTGGCAGAACGCGCGTGTGGATTTCTACCAAACGACGTGAAAAGCATGCCAATACTGCTCTTTTTAGCACCCGCACATGGATTTGTGCCAAAACGCGTTTTAACCACGCATATGCATCTTTTGGCAGAGGCGGATGCAGTTTTCTGCAAAACCACACGATATGCATGCAAATGGTGCTTTTCCAAGAACGCGGGTGTGGATTTCTACCAAACGACGTGAAAAGCATGCCAATGCTGTTCATTTTAGCACCCGCACATGGATTTGTGCCGAAACGCGTTTTAAGCATGCATATGCATCTTTTGGTAGACGCGGATGCAGTTTTCTGCAAAACCACACGATATGCATGCAAATGGTGCTTTTGGCCGAACGCGCGTGTGGATTTCTACCAAACGACGTGAAAAGCATGCCAATGCTGCTCTTTTTAGAACCCGCACATGGATTTGTACCAGAACGCGTTTTAAGCATGCATATGCATCTTTTGGTAGACGCGGATGCAGGTTTCTGCAAAACCACACGATATGCATGCAAATGGTGCTTTTGGAAGAACGCGCGTTTGGATTTCTACCAAACGACGTGAAAAGCATGCCAATGCTGCTCTTTTTAGAAGCCGCACATGGATTTGTGCCAAAACGCGTTTTAGGCATGCATATGCAAGTTTTGGTAGACGCGGATGCAGTTTTCTGCAAAACCACACGATATGCATGCAAATGGTGCTTTTGGCAGAACGCGCGTGTGGATTTCTACCAAACGACGTGAGAAGCATACCAATGCTGCTCTTTTTAGCACCCGCACATGGATTTGTGCCAAAACGCGTTTTAAGCATGCATATGCAACGTTTGGTAGACGCGGATGCAGTTTTCGGCAAAACCACACGATATGCATGCAAATGGTGCTTTTGGCAGAACGCGCGTGTGGATTTCTACCAAACGACGTGAAAAGTACGCCGATGCTGCTCTTTTTAGCACCTGCACATGGATTTGTGCCAAAACGCGTTTTAAGCAAGCACATGCACTTTTTGGTAGACGCGGACGCAGTTTTCTGCAAAACCACAAGATATGCATGCAAATGGTGCTTTTGGCAGAACGCGCGTGTGGATTTCTACCAAACGACGTGAAAAGCATGCCAATGCTGCTCTTTTTAGAACCCGCACATGGATTTGTGCCAAAACGCGTTTTAACCACGCTCATGCATCTTTTGGTAGACGCGGATGCAGTTTTCTGCAAAACCACACGATATGCATGCAAATTACACGATATGCATTCAAAGGGTGCTTTTGGCAGAACGCGCGCGTGGATTTCTACCACACGACGTGAAAAGCATGCCAATGCTGCTCTTTTTAGAACCCGCTCATGGATTTGTGCCAAAACGCGTTTTAAGCAAGCACATGCACTTTTTGGTAGACGCGGATGCAGTTTTCTGCAAAACCACACGATATGCATGCAAATGGTGCTTTTGGCAGAACGCGCGTGTGGATTTCTACCAAACGACGTGAAAAGCATGCCGATGCTGCTCTGTTTAGAACCCGCACATGGATTTGTGCCAAAACGTGTTTTAAGCATGCATATGCAACTTTTGGTAGACGCGGATGCAGTTTTCTGCAAAACCACACGATATGCATGCAAATGGTGCTTTTGGCAGAACGCGCGTGCGGATTTCTACCAAACGACGTGAAAAGCATGCCAATGCTGCTCTTTTTAGCACCCGCACATGGATTTTTTCCAAAACGCGTTTTAAGCATGCATATGCATCTTTTGGTAGACGCGGCTGCAGTTTTCTGCAAAACCACACGATATGCATGCAAATGGTGCTTTTGGCAGAACGCGCGTGTGGATTTCTACCAAACGACGTGAAAAGCATGCCAATGCTGCTCATTTTAGAACCCGCACATGGATTTGAACCAGAACGCGTTTTGAGCAAGCACATGCACTTTTTTGGTAGACGCGGATGCAGTTTTCTGCAAAACCACACGATATGCATGCAAATGGTGCTTTTGGCAGAACGCGCGTGTGGATTTCTTCCAAACGACGTGAAAAGCATGCCAACGCTGCTCGTTTAAGAACCCGCACATGGATTTGTGCCAAAACGCGTTTTAACCACGCATATGCATCTTTTGGTAGACGCGGATGCAGTTTTCTGCAAAACCCCACGATATGCATGCAAATGGTGCTTTTGGCAGAATGCGCGTGTGGATTTCTACCAAAGGACGTGAAAAGCATGCCAATGCTGCTCATTTTAGCACCCGCACATGGAATTGTGCCGAAACGCGTTTTAAGCATGCATATGCATCGTTTGGTAGACGCGGATGCAGTTTTCTGCAAAACCACACGATATGCATGGAAATGGTGCTTTTGGCCGAACGCGCGTGTGGATTTCTACCAAACGACGTGAAAAGCATGCCAATGCTGCTCTTTTTAGCACCCGCACATGGATTTGTGCCAAAACGCGTTTTAAGCATGCATATGCATCTTTTGGTAGACGCGGATGCAGTTTTCTGCAAAACCACACGATATGCATGCAAATGGTGCTTTTGGCAGAACGCGCGTGTGGGTTTCTTCCAAACGACGTGAAAAGCATGCCAACGCTGCTCGTTTTAGAACCCGCACATGGATTTGTGCCAAAACGCGTTTTAACCACGCATATGCATCTTTTGGTAGACGCGGATGCAGTTTTCTGCAAAACCACACGATATGCATGCAAATGGTGCTTTTGGCAGAACGCGCGTGTGGATTTCTACCAAAGGACGTGAAAAGCATGCCAATGCTGCTCATTTTAGCACCCGCACATGGATTTGTGCCGAAACGCGTTTTAAGCATGCATATGCATCGTTTGGTAGACGCGGATGCAGTTTTCTGCAAAACCACACGATATGCATGGAAATGGTGCTTTTGGCCGAACGCGCGTGTGGATTTCTACCAAACGACGTGAAAAGCATGCCAATGCTGCTCTTTTTAGAACCCGCACATGGATTTGTACCAGAACGCGTTTTAAGCATGCATATGCATCTTTTGCTAGACGCGGATGCAGTTTTCTGCAAAACCACACGATATGCATGCAAATGGTGCTTTTTGCAGAACGCGCGTGTTGATTTCTACCAAACGACGTGAAAAGCATGCCAATGCTGCTCTTTTTAGAACCCGCACATGGATTTGTGCCAAAACGCGTTTGAAGCATGCATATGCAACTTTTGGTAGACGCGGATGCAGTTTTCTGCAAAACCACACGATATGCATGCAAATGGTGCTTTTGGCAGAACGCGCGTGTGGATTTCTACCAAACGACGTGAAAAGCATGCCGATGCTGCTCTTTTTGCACCTGCACATGGATTTGTGCCAAAACGCGTTTTAAGCAAGCACATGCACTTTTTTGGTAGACGCGGATGCAGTTTTCTGCAAAACCACACGATATGCATGCAAATGGTGCTTTTGGCAGAACAATTGTGTGGATTTCTACAAAACGTCGTGAAAAGCATGCCAATGCTGCTCTTTTTAGCACCCGCACATGGATTTGTGCCAAAACACGTTTTAAGCATGCACCTGCACCTTTTGGTAGACGCGGATGCAGTTTTCTGCAAAACCACACGATATGCATGCAAATGGTGCTTTTGGCAGAACGCGCGTGTGGATTTCTACCAAACGACGTGAAAAGCATGCCAATACTGCTCTTTTTAGCACCCGCACATGGATTTGTGCCAAAACGCGTTTTAACCACGCATATGCATCTTTTGGCAGAGGCGGATGCAGTTTTCTGCAAAACCACACGATATGCATGCAAATGGTGCTTTTCCAAGAACGCGGGTGTGGATTTCTACCAAACGACGTGAAAAGCATGCCAATGCTGTTCATTTTAGCACCCGCACATGGATTTGTGCCGAAACGCGTTTTAAGCATGCATATGCATCTTTTGGTAGACGCGGATGCAGTTTTCTGCAAAACCACACGATATGCATGCAAATGGTGCTTTTGGCCGAACGCGCGTGTGGATTTCTACCAAACGACGTGAAAAGCATGCCAATGCTGCTCTTTTTAGAACCCGCACATGGATTTGTACCAGAACGCGTTTTAAGCATGCATATGCATCTTTTGGTAGACGCGGATGCAGGTTTCTGCAAAACCACACGATATGCATGCAAATGGTGCTTTTGGAAGAACGCGCGTTTGGATTTCTACCAAACGACGTGAAAAGCATGCCAATGCTGCTCTTTTTAGAAGCCGCACATGGATTTGTGCCAAAACGCGTTTTAGGCATGCATATGCAAGTTTTGGTAGACGCGGATGCAGTTTTCTGCAAAACCACACGATATGCATGCAAATGGGGCTTTTGGCAGCACGCGCGCGTGGATTTCTACCAAACGACGTGAAAAGCATGCCAATGCTGCTCTTTTTAGAAGCCGCACATGGATTTGTGCCAAAACGCGTTTTAAGCATGCATATGCAAGTTTTGGTAGACGCGGATGCAGTTTTCTGCAAAACCACACGATATGCATGCCAATGGGGCTTTTGGCAGCACGCGCGTGTGGATTTCTACCAAATGACGTGAAAAGCATGCCAATGCTGCTCTTTTTAGAACCCGCACATGGATTTGTGCCAAAACGCGTTTTTAGCATGCATATGCATCTTTTGGTAGACGCGGATGCAGTTTTCTGCAAAACCCCACGATATGCATGCAAATGGTGCTTTTGGCAGAACGCGCGTGTGGATTTCTACCAAACGACGTGAGAAGCATACCAATGCTGCTCTTTTTAGCACCCGCACATGGATTTGTGCCAAAACGCGTTTTAAGCATGCATATGCAACGTTTGGTAGACGCGGATGCAGTTTTCTGCAAAACCACACGATATGCATGCAAATGGTGCTTTTGGCAGAACGCGCGTGTGGATTTCTACCAAACGACGTGAAAAGTACGCCGATGCTGCTCTTTTTAGCACCTGCACATGGATTTGTGCCAAAACGCGTTTAAGCAAGCACATGCACTTTTTGGTAGACGCGGACGCAGTTTTCTGCAAAACCACAAGATATGCATGCAAATGGTGCTTTTGGCAGAACGCGCGTGTGGATTTCTACCAAACGACGTGAAAAGCATGCCAATGCTGCTCTTTTTAGAACCCGCACATGGATTTGTGCCAAAACGCGTTTTAACCACGCTCATGCATCTTTTGGTAGACGCGGATGCAGTTTTCTGCAAAACCACACGATATGCATGCAAATTACACGATATGCATTCAAAGGGTGCTTTTGGCAGAACGCGCGCGTGGATTTCTACCACACGACGTGAAAAGCATGCCAATGCTGCTCTTTTTAGAACCCGCTCATGGATTTGTGCCAAAACGCGTTTTAAGCAAGCACATGCACTTTTTGGTAGACGCGGATGCAGTTTTCTGCAAAACCACACGATATGCATGCAAATGGTGCTTTTGGCAGAACGCGCGTGTGGATTTCTACCAAACGACGTGAAAAGCATGCCGATGCTGCTCTGTTTAGAACCCGCACATGGATTTGTGCCAAAACGTGTTTTAAGCATGCATATGCAACTTTTGGTAGACGCGGATGCAGTTTTCTGCAAAACCACACGATATGCATGCAAATGGTGCTTTTGGCAGAACGCGCGTGCGGATTTCTACCAAACGACGTGAAAAGCATGCCAATGCTGCTCTTTTTAGCACCCGCACATGGATTTTTTCCAAAATGCGTTTTAAGCATGCATATGCATCTTTTGGTAGACGCGGCTGCAGTTTTCTGCAAAACCACACGATATGCATGCAAATGGTGCTTTTGGCAGAACGCGCGTGTGGATTTCTACCAAACGACGTGAAAAGCATGCCAATGCTGCTCATTTTAGAACCCGCACATGGATTTGTACCAGAACGCGTTTTGAGCAAGCACATGCACTTTTTTGGTAGACGCGGATGCAGTTTTCTGCAAAACCACACGATATGCATGCAAATGGTGCTTTTGGCAGAACGCGCGTGTGGATTTCTTCCAAACGACGTGAAAAGCATGCCAACGCTGCTCGTTTAAGAACCCGCACATGGATTTGTGCCAAAACGCGTTTTAACCACGCATATGCATCTTTTGGTAGACGCGGATGCAGTTTTCTGCAAAACCACACGATATGCATGCAAATGGTGCTTTTGGCAGAATGCGCGTGTGGATTTCTACCAAAGGACGTGAAAAGCATGCCAATGCTGCTCATTTTAGCACCCGCACATGGAATTGTGCCGAAACGCGTTTTAAGCATGCATATGCATCGTTTGGTAGACGCGGATGCAGTTTTCTGCAAAACCACACGATATGCATGGAAATGGTGCTTTTGGGCGAACGCGCGTGTGGATTTCTACCAAACGACGTGAAAAGCATGCCAATGCTGCTCTTTTTAGCACCCGCACATGGATTTGTGCCAAAACGCGTTTTAAGCATTCATATGCATCTTTTGGTAGACGCGGATGCAGTTTTCTGCAAAACCACACGATATGCATGCAAATGGTGCTTTTGGCAGAACGCGCGTGTGGGTTTCTTCCAAACGACGTGAAAAGCATGCCAACGCTGCTCGTTTTAGAACCCGCACATGGATTTGTGCCAAAACGCGTTTTAACCACGCATATGCATCTTTTGGTAGACGCGGATGCAGTTTTCTGCAAAACCACACGATATGCATGCAAATGGTGCTTTTGGCAGAACGCGCGTGTGGATTTCTACCAAAGGACGTGAAAAGCATGCCAATGCTGCTCATTTTAGCACCCGCACATGGATTTGTGCCGAAACGCGTTTTAAGCATGCATATGCATCGTTTGGTAGACGCGGATGCAGTTTTCTGCAAAACCACACGATATGCATGGAAATGGTGCTTTTGGCCGAACGCGCGTGTGGATTTCTACCAAACGACGTGAAAAGCATGCCAATGCTGCTCTTTTTAGAACCCGCACATGGATTTGTACCAGAACGCGTTTTAAGCATGCATATGCATCTTTTGCTAGACGCGGATGCAGTTTTCTGCAAAACCACACGATATGCATGCAAATGGTGCTTTTTGCAGAACGCGCGTGTTGATTTCTACCAAACGACGTGAAAAGCATGCCAATGCTGCTCTTTTTAGAACCAGCACATGGATTTGTGCCAAAACGCGTTTGAAGCATGCATATGCAACTTTTGGTAGACGCGGATGCAGTTTTCTGCAAAACCACACGATATGCATGCAAATGGTGCTTTTGGCAGAACGCGCGTGTGGATTTCTACCAAACGACGTGAAAAGCATGCCGATGCTGCTCTTTTTGCACCTGCACATGGATTTGTGCCAAAACGCGTTTTAAGCAAGCACATGCACTTTTTTGGTAGACGCGGATGCAGTTTTCTGCAAAACCACACGATATGCATGCAAATGGTGCTTTTGGCAGAACAATTGTGTGGATTTCTACAAAACGTCGTGAAAAGCATGCCAATGCTGCTCTTTTTAGCACCCGCACATGGATTTGTGCCAAAACACGTTTTAAGCATGCACCTGCACCTTTTGGTAGACGCGGATGCAGTTTTCTGCAAAACCACACGATATGCATGCAAATGGTGCTTTTGGCAGAACGCGCGTGTGGATTTCTACCAAACGACGTGAAAAGCATGCCAATACTGCTCTTTTTAGCACCCGCACATGGATTTGTGCCAAAACGCGTTTTAACCACGCATATGCATCTTTTGGCAGAGGCGGATGCAGTTTTCTGCAAAACCACACGATATGCATGCAAATGGTGCTTTTCCAAGAACGCGGGTGTGGATTTCTACCAAACGACGTGAAAAGCATGCCAATGCTGTTCATTTTAGCACCCGCACATGGATTTGTGCCGAAACGCGTTTTAAGCATGCATATGCATCTTTTGGTAGACGCGGATGCAGTTTTCTGCAAAACCACACGATATGCATGCAAATGGTGCTTTTGGCCGAACGCGCGTGTGGATTTCTACCAAACGACGTGAAAAGCATGCCAATGCTGCTCTTTTTAGAACCCGCACATGGATTTGTACCAGAACGCGTTTTAAGCATGCATATGCATCTTTTGGTAGACGCGGATGCAGGTTTCTGCAAAACCACACGATATGCATGCAAATGGTGCTTTTGGAAGAACGCGCGTTTGGATTTCTACCAAACGACGTGAAAAGCATGCCAATGCTGCTCTTTTTAGAAGCCGCACATGGATTTGTGTCAAAACGCGTTTTAGGCATGCATATGCAAGTTTTGGTAGACGCGGATGCAGTTTTCTGCAAAACCACACGATATGCATGCAAATGGTGCTTTTGGCAGAACGCGCGTGTGGATTTCTACCAAACGACGTGAGAAGCATACCAATGCTGCTCTTTTTAGCACCCGCACATGGATTTGTGCCAAAACGCGTTTTAAGCATGCATATGCAACGTTTGGTAGACGCGGATGCAGTTTTCGGCAAAACCACACGATATGCATGCAAATGGTGCTTTTGGCAGAACGCGCGTGTGGATTTCTACCAAACGACGTGAAAAGTACGCCGATGCTGCTCTTTTTAGCACCTGCACATGGATTTGTGCCAAAACGCGTTTTAAGCAAGCACATGCACTTTTTGGTAGACGCGGACGCAGTTTTCTGCAAAACCACAAGATATGCATGCAAATGGTGCTTTTGGCAGAACGCGCGTGTGGATTTCTACCAAACGACGTGAAAAGCATGCCAATGCTGCTCTTTTTAGAACCCGCACATGGATTTGTGCCAAAACGCGTTTTAACCACGCTCATGCATCTTTTGGTAGACGCGGATGCAGTTTTCTGCAAAACCACACGATATGCATGCAAATTACACGATATGCATTCAAAGGGTGCTTTTGGCAGAACGCGCGCGTGGATTTCTACCACACGACGTGAAAAGCATGCCAATGCTGCTCTTTTTAGAACCCGCTCATGGATTTGTGCCAAAACGCGTTTTAAGCAAGCACATGCACTTTTTGGTAGACGCGGATGCAGTTTTCTGCAAAACCACACGATATGCATGCAAATGGTGCTTTTGGCAGAACGCGCGTGTGGATTTCTACCAAACGACGTGAAAAGCATGCCGATGCTGCTCTGTTTAGAACCCGCACATGGATTTGTGCCAAAACGTGTTTTAAGCATGCATATGCAACTTTTGGTAGACGCGGATGCAGTTTTCTGCAAAACCACACGATATGCATGCAAATGGTGCTTTTGGCAGAACGCGCGTGCGGATTTCTACCAAACGACGTGAAAAGCATGCCAATGCTGCTCTTTTTAGCACCCGCACATGGATTTTTTTCAAAACGCGTTTTAAGCATGCATATGCATCTTTTGGTAGACGCGGCTGCAGTTTTCTGCAAAACCACACGATATGCATGCAAATGGTGCTTTTGGCAGAACGCGCGTGTGGATTTCTACCAAACGACGTGAAAAGCATGCCAATGCTGCTCATTTTAGAACCCGCACATGGATTTGTACCAGAACGCGTTTTGAGCAAGCACATGCACTTTTTTGGTAGACGCGGATGCAGTTTTCTGCAAAACCACACGATATGCATGCAAATGGTGCTTTTGGCAGAACGCGCGTGTGGATTTCTTCCAAACGACGTGAAAAGCATGCCAACGCTGCTCGTTTAAGAACCCGCACATGGATTTGTGCCAAAACGCGTTTTAACCACGCATATGCATCTTTTGGTAGACGCGGATGCAGTTTTCTGCAAAACCACACGATATGCATGCAAATGGTGCTTTTGGCAGAATGCGCGTGTGGATTTCTACCAAAGGACGTGAAAAGCATGCCAATGCTGCTCATTTTAGCACCCGCACATGGAATTGTGCCGAAACGCGTTTTAAGCATGCATATGCATCGTTTGGTAGACGCGGATGCAGTTTTCTGCAAAACCACACGATATGCATGGAAATGGTGCTTTTGGCCGAACGCGCGTGTGGATTTCTACCAAACGACGTGAAAAGCATGCCAATGCTGCTCTTTTTAGCACCCGCACATGGATTTGTGCCAAAACGCGTTTTAAGCATGCATATGCATCTTTTGGTAGACGCGGATGCAGTTTTTCTGCAAAACCACACGATATGCATGCAAATGGTGCTTTTGGCAGAACGCGCGTGTGGGTTTCTTCCAAACGACGTGAAAAGCATGCCAACGCTGCTCGTTTTAGAACCCGCACATGGATTTGTGCCAAAACGCGTTTTAAACCACGCATATGCATCTTTTGGTAGACGCGGATGCAGTTTTCTGCAAAACCACACGATATGCATGCAAATGGTGCTTTTGGCAGAACGCGCGTGTGGATTTCTACCAAAGGACGTGAAAAGCATGCCAATGCTGCTCATTTTAGCACCCGCACATGGATTTGTGCCGAAACGCGTTTTAAGCATGCATATGCATCGTTTGGTAGACGCGGATGCAGTTTTCTGCAAAACCACACGATATGCATGGAAATGGTGCTTTTGGCCGAACGCGCGTGTGGATTTCTACCAAACGACGTGAAAAGCATGCCAATGCTGCTCTTTTTAGAACCCGCACATGGATTTGTACCAGAACGCGTTTTAAGCATGCATATGCATCTTTTGCTAGACGCGGATGCAGTTTTCTGCAAAACCACACGATATGCATGCAAATGGTGCTTTTTGCAGAACGCGCGTGTTGATTTCTACCAAACGACGTGAAAAGCATGCCAATGCTGCTCTTTTTAGAACCCGCACATGGATTTGTGCCAAAACGCGTTTGAAGCATGCATATGCAACTTTTGGTAGACGCGGATGCAGTTTTCTGCAAAACCACACGATATGCATGCAAATGGTGCTTTTGGCAGAACGCGCGTGTGGATTTCTACCAAACGACGTGAAAAGCATGCCGATGCTGCTCTTTTTGCACCTGCACATGGATTTGTGCCAAAACGCGTTTTAAGCAAGCACATGCACTTTTTTGGTAGACGCGGATGCAGTTTTCTGCAAAACCACACGATATGCATGCAAATGGTGCTTTTGGCAGAACAATTGTGTGGATTTCTACAAAACGTCGTGAAAAGCATGCCAATGCTGCTCTTTTTAGCACCCGCACATGGATTTGTGCCAAAACACGTTTTAAGCATGCACCTGCACCTTTTGGTAGACGCGGATGCAGTTTTCTGCAAAACCACACGATATGCATGCAAATGGTGCTTTTGGCAGAACGCGCGTGTGGATTTCTACCAAACGACGTGAAAAGCATGCCAATACTGCTCTTTTTAGCACCCGCACATGGATTTGTGCCGAAACGCGTTTTAAGCATGCATATGCATCGTTTGGTAGACGCGGATGCAGTTTTCTGCAAAACCACACGATATGCATGGAAATGGTGCTTTTGGCCGAACGCGCGTGTGGATTTCTACC
Source organism: Dermacentor albipictus (assembly GCF_038994185.2). Classification (NCBI taxonomy): domain Eukaryota; kingdom Metazoa; phylum Arthropoda; class Arachnida; order Ixodida; family Ixodidae; genus Dermacentor; species Dermacentor albipictus. Next base: position 30,495 of record NW_027225877.1, on the reverse strand, counting down.
AAACGACGTGAAAAGCATGCCAATGCTGCTCTTTTTAGAACCCGCACATGGATTTGTACCAGAACGCGTTTTAAGCATGCATATGCATCTTTTGCTAGACGCGGATGCAGTTTTCTGCAAAACCACACGATATGCATGCAAATGGTGCTTTTTGCAGAACGCGCGTGTTGATTTCTACCAAACGACGTGAAAAGCATGCCAATGCTGCTCTTTTTAGAACCAGCACATGGATTTGTGCCAAAACGCGTTTGAAGCATGCATATGCAACTTTTGGTAGACGCGGATGCAGTTTTCTGCAAAACCACACGATATGCATGCAAATGGTGCTTTTGGCAGAACGCGCGTGTGGATTTCTACCAAACGACGTGAAAAGCATGCCGATGCTGCTCTTTTTGCACCTGCACATGGATTTGTGCCAAAACGCGTTTTAAGCAAGCACATGCACTTTTTTGGTAGACGCGGATGCAGTTTTCTGCAAAACCACACGATATGCATGCAAATGGTGCTTTTGGCAGAACAATTGTGTGGATTTCTACAAAACGTCGTGAAAAGCATGCCAATGCTGCTCTTTTTAGCACCCGCACATGGATTTGTGCCAAAACACGTTTTAAGCATGCACCTGCACCTTTTGGTAGACGCGGATGCAGTTTTCTGCAAAACCACACGATATGCATGCAAATGGTGCTTTGGCAGAACGCGCGTGTGGATTTCTACCAAACGACGTGAAAAGCATGCCAATACTGCTCTTTTTAGCACCCGCACATGGATTTGTGCCAAAACGCGTTTTAACCACGCATATGCATCTTTTGGCAGAGGCGGATGCAGTTTTCTGCAAAACCACACGATATGCATGCAAATGGTGCTTTTCCAAGAACGCGGGTGTGGATTTCTACCAAACGACGTGAAAAGCATGCCAATGCTGTTCATTTTAGCACCCGCACATGGATTTGTGCCGAAACGCGTTTTAAGCATGCATATGCATCTTTTGGTAGACGCGGATGCAGTTTTCTGCAAAACCACACGATATGCATGCAAATGGTGCTTTTGGCCGAACGCGCGTGTGGATTTCTACCAAACGACGTGAAAAGCATGCCAATGCTGCTCTTTTTAGAACCCGCACATGGATTTGTACCAGAACGCGTTTTAAGCATGCATATGCATCTTTTGGTAGACGCGGATGCAGGTTTCTGCAAAACCACACGATATGCATGCAAATGGTGCTTTTGGAAGAACGCGCGTTTGGATTTCTACCAAACGACGTGAAAAGCATGCCAATGCTGCTCTTTTTAGAAGCCGCACATGGATTTGTGTCAAAACGCGTTTTAGGCATGCATATGCAAGTTTTGGTAGACGCGGATGCAGTTTTCTGCAAAACCACACGATATGCATGCAAATGGTGCTTTTGGCAGAACGCGCGTGTGGATTTCTACCAAACGACGTGAGAAGCATACCAATGCTGCTCTTTTTAGCACCCGCACATGGATTTGTGCCAAAACGCGTTTTAAGCATGCATATGCAACGTTTGGTAGACGCGGATGCAGTTTTCGGCAAAACCACACGATATGCATGCAAATGGTGCTTTTGGCAGAACGCGCGTGTGGATTTCTACCAAACGACGTGAAAAGTACGCCGATGCTGCTCTTTTTAGCACCTGCACATGGATTTGTGCCAAAACGCGTTTTAAGCAAGCACATGCACTTTTTGGTAGACGCGGACGCAGTTTTCTGCAAAACCACAAGATATGCATGCAAATGGTGCTTTTGGCAGAACGCGCGTGTGGATTTCTACCAAACGACGTGAAAAGCATGCCAATGCTGCTCTTTTTAGAACCCGCACATGGATTTGTGCCAAAACGCGTTTTAACCACGCTCATGCATCTTTTGGTAGACGCGGATGCAGTTTTCTGCAAAACCACACGATATGCATGCAAATTACACGATATGCATTCAAAGGGTGCTTTTGGCAGAACGCGCGCGTGGATTTCTACCACACGACGTGAAAAGCATGCCAATGCTGCTCTTTTTAGAACCCGCTCATGGATTTGTGCCAAAACGCGTTTTAAGCAAGCACATGCACTTTTTGGTAGACGCGGATGCAGTTTTCTGCAAAACCACACGATATGCATGCAAATGGTGCTTTTGGCAGAACGCGCGTGTGGATTTCTACCAAACGACGTGAAAAGCATGCCGATGCTGCTCTGTTTAGAACCCGCACATGGATTTGTGCCAAAACGTGTTTTAAGCATGCATATGCAACTTTTGGTAGACGCGGATGCAGTTTTCTGCAAAACCACACGATATGCATGCAAATGGTGCTTTTGGCAGAACGCGCGTGCGGATTTCTACCAAACGACGTGAAAAGCATGCCAATGCTGCTCTTTTTAGCACCCGCACATGGATTTTTTTCAAAACGCGTTTTAAGCATGCATATGCATCTTTTGGTAGACGCGGCTGCAGTTTTCTGCAAAACCACACGATATGCATGCAAATGGTGCTTTTGGCAGAACGCGCGTGTGGATTTCTACCAAACGACGTGAAAAGCATGCCAATGCTGCTCATTTTAGAACCCGCACATGGATTTGTACCAGAACGCGTTTTGAGCAAGCACATGCACTTTTTTGGTAGACGCGGATGCAGTTTTCTGCAAAACCACACGATATGCATGCAAATGGTGCTTTTGGCAGAACGCGCGTGTGGATTTCTTCCAAACGACGTGAAAAGCATGCCAACGCTGCTCGTTTAAGAACCCGCACATGGATTTGTGCCAAAACGCGTTTTAACCACGCATATGCATCTTTTGGTAGACGCGGATGCAGTTTTCTGCAAAACCACACGATATGCATGCAAATGGTGCTTTTGGCAGAATGCGCGTGTGGATTTCTACCAAAGGACGTGAAAAGCATGCCAATGCTGCTCATTTTAGCACCCGCACATGGAATTGTGCCGAAACGCGTTTTAAGCATGCATATGCATCGTTTGGTAGACGCGGATGCAGTTTTCTGCAAAACCACACGATATGCATGGAAATGGTGCTTTTGGCCGAACGCGCGTGTGGATTTCTACCAAACGACGTGAAAAGCATGCCAATGCTGCTCTTTTTAGCACCCGCACATGGATTTGTGCCAAAACGCGTTTTAAGCATGCATATGCATCTTTTGGTAGACGCGGATGCAGTTTTCTGCAAAACCACACGATATGCATGCAAATGGTGCTTTTGGCAGAACGCGCGTGTGGGTTTCTTCCAAACGACGTGAAAAGCATGCCAACGCTGCTCGTTTTAGAACCCGCACATGGATTTGTGCCAAAACGCGTTTTAACCACGCATATGCATCTTTTGGTAGACGCGGATGCAGTTTTCTGCAAAACCACACGATATGCATGCAAATGGTGCTTTTGGCAGAACGCGCGTGTGGATTTCTACCAAAGGACGTGAAAAGCATGCCAATGCTGCTCATTTTAGCACCCGCACATGGATTTGTGCCGAAACGCGTTTTAAGCATGCATATGCATCGTTTGGTAGACGCGGATGCAGTTTTCTGCAAAACCACACGATATGCATGGAAATGGTGCTTTTGGCCGAACGCGCGTGTGGATTTCTACCAAACGACGTGAAAAGCATGCCAATGCTGCTCTTTTTAGAACCCGCACATGGATTTGTACCAGAACGCGTTTTAAGCATGCATATGCATCTTTTGCTAGACGCGGATGCAGTTTTCTGCAAAACCACACGATATGCATGCAAATGGTGCTTTTTGCAGAACGCGCGTGTTGATTTCTACCAAACGACGTGAAAAGCATGCCAATGCTGCTCTTTTTAGAACCCGCACATGGATTTGTGCCAAAACGCGTTTGAAGCATGCATATGCAACTTTTGGTAGACGCGGATGCAGTTTTCTGCAAAACCACACGATATGCATGCAAATGGTGCTTTTGGCAGAACGCGCGTGTGGATTTCTACCAAACGACGTGAAAAGCATGCCGATGCTGCTCTTTTTGCACCTGCACATGGATTTGTGCCAAAACGCGTTTTAAGCAAGCACATGCACTTTTTTGGTAGACGCGGATGCAGTTTTCTGCAAAACCACACGATATGCATGCAAATGGTGCTTTTGGCAGAACAATTGTGTGGATTTCTACAAAACGTCGTGAAAAGCATGCCAATGCTGCTCTTTTTAGCACCCGCACATGGATTTGTGCCAAAACACGTTTTAAGCATGCACCTGCACCTTTTGGTAGACGCGGATGCAGTTTTCTGCAAAACCACACGATATGCATGCAAATGGTGCTTTTGGCAGAACGCGCGTGTGGATTTCTACCAAACGACGTGAAAAGCATGCCAATACTGCTCTTTTTAGCACCCGCACATGGATTTGTGCCAAAACGCGTTTTAACCACGCATATGCATCTTTTGGCAGAGGCGGATGCAGTTTTCTGCAAAACCACACGATATGCATGCAAATGGTGCTTTTCCAAGAACGCGGGTGTGGATTTCTACCAAACGACGTGAAAAGCATGCCAATGCTGTTCATTTTAGCACCCGCACATGGATTTGTGCCGAAACGCGTTTTAAGCATGCATATGCATCTTTTGGTAGACGCGGATGCAGTTTTCTGCAAAACCACACGATATGCATGCAAATGGTGCTTTTGGCCGAACGCGCGTGTGGATTTCTACCAAACGACGTGAAAAGCATGCCAATGCTGCTCTTTTTAGAACCCGCACATGGATTTGTACCAGAACGCGTTTTAAGCATGCATATGCATCTTTTGGTAGACGCGGATGCAGGTTTCTGCAAAACCACACGATATGCATGCAAATGGTGCTTTTGGAAGAACGCGCGTTTGGATTTCTACCAAACGACGTGAAAAGCATGCCAATGCTGCTCTTTTTAGAAGCCGCACATGGATTTGTGCCAAAACGCGTTTTAGGCATGCATATGCAAGTTTTGGTAGATGCGGATGCAGTTTTCTGCAAAACCACACGATATGCATGCAAATGGGGCTTTTGGCAGCACGCGCGCGTGGATTTCTACCAAACGACGTGAAAAGCATGCCAATGCTGCTCTTTTTAGAAGCCGCACATGGATTTGTGCCAAAACGCGTTTTAAGCATGCATATGCAAGTTTTGGTAGACGCGGATGCAGTTTTCTGCAAAACCACACGATATGCATGCCAATGGGGCTTTTGGCAGCACGCGCGTGTGGATTTCTACCAAATGACGTGAAAAGCATGCCAATGCTGCTCTTTTTAGAACCCGCACATGGATTTGTGCCAAAACGCGTTTTAAGCTTGCACATGCACTTTTTGGTAGACGCGGACGCAGTTTTCTGCAAAAGCACACGATATGCATGCAAATGGTGCTTTTGGCAGAACGCGCGTGTGGATTTCTACCAAACGACGTGAAAAGCAGGCCAATCTGCTCTTTTTAGAACCCGCACATGGATTTGTGCCAAAACGCGTTTTAAGCTTGCATATGCAAGTTTTGGTAGACGCGGATGCAGTTTTCTGCAAAACCACACGATGTGCATGCAAATGGTGCTTTTGGCAGAACGCGCGTGTGGATTTCTACCAAACGACGTGAAAAGTATGCCGATGCTGCTCTTTTTAGCACCTGCACATGGATTTGTGCCAAAACGCGTTTTAAGCAAGCACATGCAGTTTTTGGTAGACGCGGACGCAGTTTTCTACAAAACCACAAGATATGCATGCCAATGGTGCTTTTGGCAGAACGCGCGTGTGGAGTTCTACCAAACGACGTGAAAAGCATGCCAATGCTGCTCTTTTTAGAACCCGCACATGGATTTGTGCCAAAACGCGTTTTAAGCATGCATATGCATCTTTTCGTAGACGCGGATGCAGTTTTCTGCAAAACCCCACGATATGCATGCAAATGGTGCTTTTGGCAGAACGCGCGTGTGGATTTCTACCAAACGACGTGAGAAGCATACCAATGCTGCTCTTTTTAGCACCCGCACATGGATTTGTGCCAAAACGCGTTTTAAGCATGCATATGCAACGTTTGGTAGACGCGGATGCAGTTTTCTGCAAAACCACACGATATGCATGCAAATGGTGCTTTTGGCAGAACACGCGTGTGGATTTCTACCAAACGACGTGAAAAGTATGCCGATGCTGCTCTTTTTAGCACCTGCACATGGATTTGTGCCAAAACGCGTTTTAAGCAAGCACATGCACTTTTTGGTAGACGCGGACGCAGTTTTCTGCAAAACCACAAGATATGCATGCAAATGGTGCTTTTGGCAGAACGCGCGTGTGGATTTCTACCAAACGACGTGAAAAGCATGCCAATGCTGCTCTTTTTAGAACCCGCACATGGATTTGTGCCAAAACGCGTTTTAACCACGCTCATGCATCTTTTGGTAGACGCGGATGCAGTTTTCTGCAAAACCACACGATATGCATGCAAATTACACGATATGCATTCAAAGGGCGCTTTTGGCAGAACGCGCGCGTGGATTTCTACCACACGACGTGAAAAGCATGCCAATGCTGCTCTTTTTAGAACCCGCTCATGGATTTGTGCCAAAACGCGTTTTAAGCAAGCACATGCACTTTTTGGTAGACGCGGATGCAGTTTTCTGCAAAACCACACGATATGCATGCAAATGGTGCTTTTGGCAGAACGCGCGTGTGGATTTCTACCAAACGACGTGAAAAGCATGCCGATGCTGCTCTGTTTAGAACCCGCACATGGATTTGTGCCAAAACGTGTTTTAAGCATGCATATGCAACTTTTGGTAGACGCGGATGCAGTTTTCTGCAAAACCACACGGTATGCATGCAAATGGTGCTTTTGGCAGAACGCGCGTGTGGATTTCTACCAAACGACGTGAAAAGCATGCCAATGCTGCTCTTTTTAGCACCCGCACATGGATTTTTTCCAAAACGCGTTTTAAGCATGCATATGCATCTTTTGGTAGACGCGGCTGCAGTTTTCTGCAAAACCACACGATATGCATGCAAATGGTTCTTTTGGCAGAACGGGCGTGTGGATTTCTACCAAACGACGTGAAAAGCATGCCAATGCTGCTCTTTTTAGAACCCGCACATGGATTTGTGCCAGAACGCGTTTTAAGCATGCATATGCATCTTTTGGTAGACGCGGATGCAGTTTTCTGCAAAACCACACGTTATGCATGCAAATGGTGCTTTTGGCCGAACGCGCGTGTGGATTTCTACCAAACGACGTGAAAAGCATGCCAATGCTGCTCTTTTTAGAACCCGCACATGGATTTGTACCAGAACGCGTTTTGAGCAAGCACATGCACTTTTTTGGTAGACGCGGATGCAGTTTTCTGCAAAACCACACGATATGCATGCAAATGGTGCTTTTGGCAGAACGCGCGTGTGGATTTCTACCAAACGTCGTGAAAAGCATGCCAATGCTGCTCTTTTTAGCACCCGCACATGGATTTGTGCCAAAAGGCGTTTTAAGCATGCACCTGCACCTTTTGGTAGACGCGGATGCAGTTTTCTGCAAAACCACACGATATGCATGCAAATGGTGCTTTTGGCGGAACGCGCGTGTGGATTTCTACCAAACGACGTGAAAAGCATGCCAATGCTGCTCTTTTTAGCACCCGCACATGGATTTGTGCCAAAACGCGTTTTAAGCATGCATATGCATCTTTTGGTAGACGCGGATGCAGTTTTCCGCAAAACCACACGATATGCATGCAAATGGTGCTTTTGGCAGAACGCGCGTGTGGATTTCTTCCAAACGACGTGAAAAGCATGCCAACGCTGCTCGTTTTAGAACCCGCACATGGATTTGTGCCAAAACGCGTTTTAACCACGCATATGCATCTTTTGGTAGACGCGGATGCAGTTTTCTGCAAAACCACACGATATGCATGCAAATGGTGCTTTTGGCAGAACGCGCCTGTGGATTTCTACCAAACCACGTGAAAAGCATGCCGATGCTGCTCTTTTTGCACCTGCACATGGATTTGTGCCAAAACGCGTTTTAAGCATGCACCTGCACCTTTTGGTAGACGCGGATGCAGTTTTCTGCAAAACCACACGATATGCATGCAAATGGTGCTTTTGGCAGAACGCGCGTGTGGATTTCTACCAAACGACGTGAAAAGCATGCCAATACTGCTCTTTTTAGCACCTGCACATGGATTTGTGCCAAAACGCGTTTTAACCACGCATATGCATCTTTTGGCAGAGGCGGATGCAGTTTTCTGCAAAACCACACGATATGCATCCAAATGGTGCTTTTGGCAGAACGCGCGTGTGGATTTCTACCAAACGACGTGAAAAGCAATCCAATGCTGCTCTTTTTAGAACCCGCACATGGATTTGAGCCAAAACGCGTTTTAAGCATGCATATGCATCTTTTGGTAGATGCGGACGCAGTTTTCTGCAAAACCACAAGATATGCATGCAAATGGTGCTTTTGGCAGAACGCGCGTGTGGATTTCTACCAAACGACACGAAAAGCATGCCAATGCTGCTCTTTTTAGAACCCGCACATGGATTTGTGCCAAAACGCGTTTTAAGCATGCATATGCAAGTTTTGCTAGACGCGGATGCAGTTTTCTGCAAAACCACACGATATGCATGCAAATGGTGCTTTTGGCAGAACGCGCGTGTGGATTGCTACCAAACGACGTGAAAAGCATGCCAATGCTGCTCTTTTTAGAAGCCGCACATGGATTTGTGCCAAAACGCGTTTTAAGCATGCACATGCAACTTTTGGTAGACGCAGATGCAGTTTTCTGCAAAACCACACGATATGCATGCAAATGGTGCTTTTGGCAGAACGCGCGTGTGGAGTTCTACCAAACGACGTGCAAAGCATGCCGATGCTGCTCTTTTTAGCACCTGCACATGGATTTGTGCCAAAACGCGTTTTAAGCAAGCACATGCACTTTTTGGTAGATGCGGATGCAGTTTTCTGCAAAACCACACGATATGCATGCAAATGGTGCTTTTGGCAGAACGCGCGTGTGGATTTCTACCAAACGACGTGAGAAGCATACCAATGCTGCTCTTTTTAGCACCCGCACATGGATTTGTGCCAAAACGCGTTTTAAGCTTGCATATGCAAGTTTTGGTAGACGCGGATGCAGTTTTCTGCAAAACCACACGATATGCATGCAAATGGTGCTTTTGGCAGAACGCGCGTGTGGATTTCTACCAAACGACGTGAAAAGTATGCCGATGCTGCTCTTTTTAGCACCTGCACATGGATTTGTGCCAAAACGCGTTTTAAGCAAGCACATGCAGTTTTTGGTAGACGCGGACGCAGTTTTCTACAAAACCACAAGATATGCATGCAAATGGTGCTTTTGGCAGAACGCGCGTGTGGAGTTCTACCAAACGACGTGAAAAGCATGCCAATGCTGCTCTTTTTAGCACCCGCACATGGATTTGTGCCAAAACGCGTTTTAAGCATGCATATGCATCTTTTGCTAGACGCGGATGCAGTTTTCTGCAAAACCACATGATATGCATGCAAATGGTGCTTTTTGCAGAACGCGCGTGTTGATTTCTACCAAACGACGTGAAAAGCATGCCAATGCTGCTCTTTTTAGAACCCGCACATGGATTTGTGCCAAAACGCGTTTGAAGCATGCATATGCAACTTTTGGTAGACGCGGATGCAGTTTTCTGCAAAACCACACGATATGCATGCAAATGGTGCTTTGGCAGAACGCGCGTGTGGATTGCTACCAAACGACGTGAAAAGCATGCCAATGCTGCTCTTTTTAGAACCCGCACATGGATTTGTACCAGAACGCGTTTTTAAGCATGCATATGCATCTTTGCTAGACGCGGATGCAGTTTTCTGCAAAACCACATGATATGCATGCAAATGGTGCTTTTTGCAGAACGCGCGTGTTGATTTCTACCAAACGACGTGAAAAGCATGCCAATGCTGCTCTTTTAGCACCCGCACATGGATTTGTGCCAAAACGCGTTTTAAGCTTGCATATGCAAGTTTTGGTAGACGCGGATGCAGTTTTCTGCAAAACCACACGATATGCATGCAAATGGTGCTTTTGGCAGAACGCGCGTGTGGATTTCTACCAAACGACGTGAAAAGTATGCCGATGCTGCTCTTTTTAGCACCTGCACATGGATTTGTGCCAAAACGCGTTTTAAGCAAGCACATGCAGTTTTTGGTAGACGCGGACGCAGTTTTCTACAAAACCACAAGATATGCATGCAAATGGTGCTTTTGGCAGAACGCGCGTGTGGAGTTCTACCAAACGACGTGAAAAGCATGCCAATGCTGCTCTTTTTAGCACCCGCACATGGATTTGTGCCAAAACGCGTTTTAAGCATGCATATGCATCTTTTGCTAGACGCGGATGCAGTTTTCTGCAAAACCACATGATATGCATGCAAATGGTGCTTTTTGCAGAACGCGCGTGTTGATTTCTACCAAACGACGTGAAAAGCATGCCAATGCTGCTCTTTTTAGAACCCGCACATGGATTTGTGCCAAAACGCGTTTGAAGCATGCATATGCAACTTTTGGTAGACGCGGATGCAGTTTTCTGCAAAACCACACGATATGCATGCAAAATGGTGCTTTTGGCAGAACGCGCGTGTGGATTGCTACCAAACGACGTGAAAAGCATGCCAATGCTGCTCTTTTAGAAGCCGCACATGGATTTGTGCCAAAACGCGTTTTAAGCATGCACATGCAACTTTTGGTAGACGCAGATGCAGTTTTCTGCAAAACCACACGATATGCATGCAAATGGTGCTTTTGGCAGAACGCGCGTGTGGAGTTCTACCAAACGACGTGCAAAGCATGCCGATGCTGCTCTTTTTAGCACCTGCACATGGATTTGTGCCAAAACGCGTTTTAAGCAAGCACATGCACTTTTTGGTAGATGCGGATGCAGTTTTCTGCAAAACCACACGATATGCATGCAAATGGTGCTTTTGGCAGAACGCGCGTGTGGATTTCTACCAAACGACGTGAGAAGCATACCAATGCTGCTCTTTTTAGCACCCGCACATGGATTTGTGCCAAAACGCGTTTTAAGCTTGCATATGCAAGTTTTGGTAGACGCGGATGCAGTTTTCTGCAAAACCACACGATATGCATGCAAATGGTGCTTTTGGCAGAACGCGCGTGTGGATTTCTACCAAACGACGTGAAAAGTATGCCGATGCTGCTCTTTTTAGCACCTGCACATGGATTTGTGCCAAAACGCGTTTTAAGCAAGCACATGCAGTTTTTGGTAGACGCGGATGCAGTTTTCTGCAAAACCACACGATATGCATGGAAATGGTGCTTTTGGCCGAACGCGCGTGTGGATTTCTACCAAACGACGTGAAAAGCATGCCAATGCTGCTCTTTTTAGAACCCGCACATGGATTTGTACCAGAACGCGTTTTAAGCATGCATATGCATCTTTTGCTAGACGCGGATGCAGTTTTCTGCAAAACCACATGATATGCATGCAAATAGTGCTTTTTGCAGAACGCGCGTGTTGATTTCTACCAAACGACGTGAAAAGCATGCCAATGCTGCTCTTTTTAGAACCCGCACATGGATTTGTGCCAAAACGCGTTTGAAGCATGCATATGCAACTTTTGGTAGACGCGGATGCAGTTTTCTGCAAAACCACACGATATGCATGCAAATGGTGCTTTTGGCAGAACGCGCGTGTGGATTTCTACCAAACGACGTGAAAAGCATGCCGATGCTGCTCTTTTTGCACCTGCACATGGATTTGTGCCAAAACGCGTTTTAAGCATGCACCTGCACCTTTTGGTAGACGCGGATGCAGTTTTCTGCAAAACCACACGATATGCATGCAAATGGTGCTTTTGGCAGAACGCGCGTGTGGATTTCTACCAAACGACGTGAAAAGCATGCCAATACTGCTCTTTTTAGCACCTGCACATGGATTTGTGCCAAAACGCGTTTTAACCACGCATATGCATCTTTTGGCAGAGGCGGATGCAGTTTTCTGCAAAACCACACGATATGCATCCAAATGGTGCTTTTGGCAGAACGCGCGTGTGGATTTCTACCAAACGACGTGAAAAGCAATCCAATGCTGCTCTTTTTAGAACCCGCACATGGATTTGAGCCAAAACGCGTTTTAAGCATGCATATGCATCTTTTGGTAGATGCGGACGCAGTTTTCTGCAAAACCACAAGATATGCATGCAAATGGTGCTTTTGGCAGAACGCGCGTGTGGATTTCTACCAAACGACACGAAAAGCATGCCAATGCTGCTCTTTTTAGAACCCGCACATGGATTTGTGCCAAAACGCGTTTTAAGCATGCATATGCAAGTTTTGCTAGACGCGGATGCAGTTTTCTGCAAAACCACACGATATGCATGCAAATGGTGCTTTTGGCAGAACGCGCGTGTGGATTGCTACCAAACGACGTGAAAAGCATGCCAATGCTGCTCTTTTTAGAAGCCGCACATGGATTTGTGCCAAAACGCGTTTTAAGCATGCACATGCAACTTTTGGTAGTCGCAGATGCAGTTTTCTGCAAAACCACACGATATGCATGCAAATGGTGCTTTTGGCAGAACGCGCGTGTGGAGTTCTACCAAACGACGTGCAAAGCATGCCGATGCTGCTCTTTTTAGCACCTGCACATGGATTTGTGCCAAAACGCGTTTTAAGCAAGCACATGCACTTTTTGGTAGATGCGGATGCAGTTTTCTGCAAAACCACACGATATGCATGCAAATGGTGCTTTTGGCAGAACGCGCGTGTGGATTTCTACCAAACGACGTGAGAAGCATACCAATGCTGCTCTTTTTAGCACCCGCACATGGATTTGTGCCAAAACGCGTTTTAAGCTTGCATATGCAAGTTTTGGTAGACGCGGATGCAGTTTTCTGCAAAACCACACGATATGCATGCAAATGGTGCTTTTGGCAGAACGCGCGTGTGGATTTCTACCAAACGACGTGAAAAGTATGCCGATGCTGCTCTTTTTAGCACCTGCACATGGATTTGTGCCAAAACGCGTTTTAAGCAAGCACATGCAGTTTTTGGTAGACGCGGACGCAGTTTTCTACAAAACCACAAGATATGCATGCAAATGGTGCTTTTGGCAGAACGCGCGTGTGGAGTTCTACCAAACGACGTGAAAAGCATGCCAATGCTGCTCTTTTTAGCACCCGCACATGGATTTGTGCCAAAACGCGTTTTAAGCATGCATATGCAACTTTTGGTAGACACGGATGCAGTTTTCTGCAAAACCACACGATATGCATGCAAATGGTGCTTTTGGCAGAACGCGCGTGTGGATTTCTACCAAACGACGTGAGAAGCATACCAATGCTGCTCTTTTTAGCACCCGCACATGGATTTGTGCCAAAACGCGTTTTAAGCATGCATATGCAACGTTTGGTAGACGCGGATGCAGTTTTCTGCAAAACCACACGATATGCATGCAAATGGTGCTTTTGGCAGAACGCGCGTGTGGATTTCTACCAAACGACGTGAAAAGTACGCCGATGCTGCTCTTTTTAGCACCTGCACATGGATTTGTGCCAAAACGCGTTTTAAGCAAGCACATGCACTTTTTGGTAGACGCGGACGCAGTTTTCTGCAAAACCACAAGATATGCATGCAAATGGTGCTTTTGGCAGAACGCGCGTGTGGATTTCTACCAAACGACGTGAAAAGCATGCCAATGCTGCTCTTTTTAGAACCCGCACATGGATTTGTGCCAAAACGCGTTTTAACCACGCTCATGCATCTTTTGGTAGACGCGGATGCAGTTTTCTGCAAAACCACACGATATGCATGCAAATTACACGATATGCATTCAAAGGGTGCTTTTGGCAGAACGCGCGCGTGGATTTCTACCACACGACGTGAAAAGCATGCCAATGCTGCTCCTTTTAGAACCCGCTCATGGATTTGTGCCAAAACGCGTTTTAAGCAAGCACATGCACTTTTTGGTAGACGCGGATGCAGTTTTCTGCAAAACCACACGATATGCATGCAAATGGTGCTTTTGGCAGAACGCGCGTGTGGATTTCTACCAAACGACGTGAAAAGCATGCCGATGCTGCTCTGTTTAGAACCCGCACATGGATTTGTGCCAAAACGTGTTTTAAGCATGCATATGCAACTTTTGGTAGACGCGGATGCAGTTTTCTGCAAAACCACACGATATGCATGCAAATGGTGCTTTTGGCAGAACGCGCGTGCGGATTTCTACCAAACGACGTGAAAAGCATGCCAATGCTGCTCTTTTTAGCACCCGCACATGGATTTTTTCCAAAACGCGTTTTAAGCATGCATATGCATCTTTTGGTAGACGCGGCTGCAGTTTTCTGCAAAACCACACGATATGCATGCAAATGGTGCTTTTGGCAGAACGCGCGTGTGGATTTCTACCAAACGACGTGAAAAGCATGCCAATGCTGCTCATTTTAGAACCCGCACATGGATTTGTACCAGAACGCGTTTTGAGCAAGCACATGCACTTTTTTGGTAGACGCGGATGCAGTTTTCTGCAAAACCACACGATATGCATGCAAATGGTGCTTTTGGCAGAACGCGCGTGTGGATTTCTTCCAAACGACGTGAAAAGCATGCCAACGCTGCTCGTTTAAGAACCCGCATATGGATTTGTGCCAAAACGCGTTTTAAGCATGCATATGCATCGTTTGGTAGACGCGGATGCAGTTTTCTGCAAAACCACACGATATGCATGGAAATGGTGCTTTTGGCCGAACGCGCGTGTGGATTTCTACCAAACGACGTGAAAAGCATGCCAATGCTGCTCTTTTTAGCACCCGCACATGGATTTGTGCCAAAACGCGTTTTAAGCATGCATATGCATCTTTTGGTAGACGCGGATGCAGTTTTCTGCAAAACCACACGATATGCATGCAAATGGTGCTTTTGGCAGAACGCGCGTGTGGGTTTCTTCCAAACGACGTGAAAAGCATGCCAACGCTGCTCGTTTTAGAACCCGCACATGGATTTGTGCCAAAACGCGTTTTAACCACGCATATGCATCTTTTGGTAGACGCGGATGCAGTTTTCTGCAAAACCACACGATATGCATGCAAATGGTGCTTTTGGCAGAACGCGCGTGTGGATTTCTACCAAAGGACGTGAAAAGCATGCCAATGCTGCTCATTTTAGCACCCGCACATGGATTTGTGCCGAAACGCGTTTTAAGCATGCATATGCATCGTTTGGTAGACGCGGATGCAGTTTTCTGCAAAACCACACGATATGCATGGAAATGGTGCTTTTGGCCGAACGCGCGTGTGGATTTCTACCAAACGACGTGAAAAGCATGCCAATGCTGCTCTTTTTAGAACCCGCACATGGATTTGTACCAGAAGGCGTTTTAAGCATGCATATGCATCTTTTGCTAGACGCGGATGCAGTTTTCTGCAAAACCACACGATATGCATGCAAATGGTGCTTTTTGCAGAACGCGCGTGTTGATTTCTACCAAACGACGTGAAAAGCATGCCAATGCTGCTCTTTTTAGAACCCGCACATGGATTTGTGCCAAAACGCGTTTGAAGCATGCATATGCAACTTTTGGTAGACGCGGAGGCAGTTTTCTGCAAAACCACACGATATGCATGCAAATGGTGCTTTTGGCAGAACGCGCGTGTGGATTTCTACCAAACGACGTGAAAGCATGCCGATGCTGCTCTTTTTGCACCTGCACATGGATTTGTGCCAAAACGCGTTTTAAGCAAGCACATGCACTTTTTTGGTAGACGCGGATGCAGTTTTCTGCAAAACCACACGATATGCATGCAAATGGTGCTTTTGGCAGAACAATTGTGTGGATTTCTACAAAACGTCGTGAAAAGCATGCCAATGCTGCTCTTTTTAGCACCCGCACATGGATTTGTGCCAAAACACGTTTTAAGCATGCACCTGCACCTTTTGGTAGACGCGGATGCAGTTTTCTGCAAAACCACACGATATGCATGCAAATGGTGCTTTTGGCAGAACGCGCGTGTGGATTTCTACCAAACGACGTGAAAAACATGCCAATACTGCTCTTTTTAGCACCCGCACATGGATTTGTGCCAAAACGCGTTTTAACCACGCATATGCATCTTTTGGCAGAGGCGGATGCAGTTTTCTGCAAAACCACACGATATGCATGCAAATGGTGCTTTTCGCAGAACGCGGGTGTGGATTTCTACCAAACGACGTGAAAAGCATGCCAATGCTGTTCATTTTAGCACCCGCACATGGATTTGTGCCGAAACGCGTTTTAAGCATGCATATGCATCTTTTGGTAGACGCGGATGCAGTTTTCTGCAAAACCACACGATATGCATGCAAATGGTGCTTTTGGCCGAACGCGCGTGTGGATTTCTACCAAACGACGTGAAAAGCATGCCAATGCTGCTCTTTTTAGAACCCGCACATGGATTTGTACCAGAACGCGTTTTAAGCATGCATATGCATCTTTTGGTAGACGCGGATGCAGGTTTCTGCAAAACCACACGATATGCATGCAAATGGTGCTTTTGGAAGAACGCGCGTTTGGATTTCTACCAAACGACGTGAAAAGCATGCCAATGCTGCTCTTTTTAGAAGCCGCACATGGATTTGTGCCAAAACGCGTTTTAGGCATGCATATGCAAGTTTTGGTAGACGCGGATGCAGTTTTCTGCAAAACCACACGATATGCATGCAAATGGGGCTTTTGGCAGCACGCGCGCGTGGATTTCTACCAAACGACGTGAAAAGCATGCCAATGCTGCTCTTTTTAGAAGCCGCACATGGATTTGTGCCAAAACGCGTTTTAAGCATGCATATGCAAGTTTTGGTAGACGCGGATGCAGTTTTCTGCAAAACCACACGATATGCATGCCAATGGGGCTTTTGGCAGCACGCGCGTGTGGATTTCTACCAAATGACGTGAAAAGCATGCCAATGCTGCTCTTTTTAGAACCCGCACATGGATTTGTGCCAAAACGCGTTTTAAGCTTGCACATGCACTTTTTGGTAGACGCGGACGCAGTTTTCTGCAAAAGCACACGATATGCATGCAAATGGTGCTTTTGGCAGAACGCGCGTGTGGATTTCTACCAAACGACGTGAGAAGCATACCAATGCTGCTCTTTTTAGCACCCGCACATGGATTTGTGCCAAAACGCGTTTTAAGCATGCATATGCAACGTTTGGTAGACGCGGATGCAGTTTTCTGCAAAACCACACGATATGCATGCAAATGGTGCTTTTGGCAGAACACGCGTGTGGATTTCTACCAAACGACGTGAAAAGTATGCCGATGCTGCTCTTTTTAGCACCTGCACATGGATTTGTGCCAAAACGCGTTTTAAGCAAGCACATGCACTTTTTGGTAGACGCGGACGCAGTTTTCTGCAAAACCACAAGATATGCATGCAAATGGTGCTTTTGGCAGAACGCGCGTGTGGATTTCTACCAAACGACGTGAAAAGCATGCCAATGCTGCTCTTTTTAGAACCCGCACATGGATTTGTGCCAAAACGCGTTTTAACCACGCTCATGCATCTTTTGGTAGACGCGGATGCAGTTTTCTGCAAAACCACACGATATGCATGCAAATTACACGATATGCATTCAAAGGGCGCTTTTGGCAGAACGCGCGCGTGGATTTCTACCACACGACGTGAAAAGCATGCCAATGCTGCTCTTTTTAGAACCCGCTCATGGATTTGTGCCAAAACGCGTTTTAAGCAAGCACATGCACTTTTTGGTAGACGCGGATGCAGTTTTCTGCAAAACCACACGATATGCATGCAAATGGTGCTTTTGGCAGAACGCGCGTGTGGATTTCTACCAAACGACGTGAAAAGCATGCCGATGCTGCTCTGTTTAGAACCCGCACATGGATTTGTGCCAAAACGTATTTTAAGCATGCATATGCAAGTTTTGGTAGACGCGGATGCAGTTTTCTGCAAAACCACACGATATGCATGCAAATGGTGCTGTTGGCAGAACGCGCGTGTGGATTTCTACCAAACGACGTGAAAAGCATGCCAATGCTGCTCTTTTTAGCACCCGCACATGGATTTTTTCCAAAACGCGTTTTAAGCATGCATATGCATCTTTTGGTAGACGCGGCTGCAGTTTTCTGCAAAACCACACGATATGCATGCAAATGGTTCTTTTGGCAGAACGAGCGTGTGGATTTCTACCAAACGACGTGAAAAGCATGCCAATGCTGCTCTTTTTAGAACCCGCACATGGATTTGTGCCAGAACGCGTTTTAAGCATGCATATGCATCTTTTGGTAGACGCGGATGCAGTTTTCTGCAAAACCACACGTTATGCATGCAAATGGTGCTTTTGGCCGAACGCGCGTGTGGATTTCTACCAAACGACGTGAAAAGCATGCCAATGCTGCTCTTTTTAGAACCCGCACATGGATTTGTACCAGAACGCGTTTTGAGCAAGCACATGCACTTTTTTGGTAGACGCGGATGCAGTTTTCTGCAAAACCACACGATATGCATGCAAATGGTGCTTTTGGCAGAACGCGCGTGTGGATTTCTACCAAACGTCGTGAAAAGCATGCCAATGCTGCTCTTTTTAGCATCCGCACATGGATTTGTGCCAAAAGGCGTTTTAAGCATGCACCTGCACCTTTTGGTAGACGCGGATGCAGTTTTCTGCAAAACCACACGATATGCATGCAAATGGTGCTTTTGGCGGAACGCGCGTGTGGATTTCTACCAAACGACGTGAAAAGCATGCCAATGCTGCTCTTTTTAGCACCCGCACATGGATTTGTGCCAAAACGCGTTTTAAGCATGCATATGCATCTTTTGGTAGACGCGGATGCAGTTTTCTGCAAAACCACACGATATGCATGCAAATGGTGCTTTTGGCAGAACGCGCGTGTGGATTTCTTCCAAACGACGTGAAAAGCATGCCAACGCTGCTCGTTTTAGAACCCGCACATGGATTTGTGCCAAAACGCGTTTTAACCACGCATATGCATCTTTTGGTAGACGCGGATGCAGTTTTCTGCAAAACCACACGATATGCATGCAAATGGTGCTTTTGGCAGAACGCGCCTGTGGATTTCTACCAAACCACGTGAAAAGCATGCCAACGCTGCTCTTTTTAGAACCCGCACATGGATTTGTGCCAAAACGCGTTTTAACCACGCATATGCATCTTTGGTAGACGCGGATGCAGTTTTCTGCAAAACCACACGATATGCATGGAAATGGTGCTTTTGGCCGAACGAGCGTGTGGATTTCTACCAAACGACGTGAAAAGCATGCCAATGCTGCTCTTTTTAGAACCCGCACATGGATTTGTACCAGAACGCGTTTTAAGCATGCATATGCATCTTTTGCTAGACGCGGATGCAGTTTTCTGCAAAACCACACGATATGCATGCAAATGGTGCTTTTTGCAGAACGCGCGTGTTGATTTCTACCAAACGACGTGAAAAGCATGCAAATGCTGCTCTTTTTAGAACCCGCACATGGATTTGTGCCAAAACGCGTTTGAAGCATGCATATGCAACTTTTGGTAGACGCGGATGCAGTTTTCCGCAAAACCACACGATATGCATGCAAATGGTGCTTTTGGCAGAACGCGCGTGTGGATTTCTACCAAACGACGTGAAAAGCATGCCGATGCTGCTCTTTTTGCACCTGCACATGGATTTGTGCCAAAACGCGTTTTAAGCAAGCACATGCACTTTTTTGGTAGACGCGGATGCAGTTTTCTGCAAAACCACACGATATGCATGCAAATGGTGCTTTTGGCAGAACGCGCGTGTGGATTTCTACCAAAGGACGTGAAAAGCATGCCAATGCTGCTCATTTTAGCACCCGCACATGGATTTGTGCCGACACGCGTTTTAAGCATGCATATGCATCTTTTGCTAGACGCGGATGCAGTTTTCTGCAAAACCACACGATATGCATGCAAATGGTGCTTTTTGCAGAACGCGCGTGTTGATTTCTACCAAACGACGTGAAAAGCATGCAAATGCTGCTCTTTTTAGAACCCGCACATGGATTTGTGCCAAAACGCGTTTGAAGCATGCATATGCAACTTTTGGTAGACGCGGATGCAGTTTTCCGCAAAACCACACGATATGCATGCAAATGGTGCTTTTGGCAGAACGCGCGTGTGGGGTTCTTCCAAACGACGTGAAAAGCATGCCAACGCTGCTCGTTTTAGAACCCGCACATGGATTTGTGCCAAAACGCGTTTTAACCACGCATATGCATCTTTTGGTAGACGCGGATGCAGTTTTCTGCAAAACCACACGATATGCATGCAAATGGTGCTTTTGGCAGAACGCGCGTGTGGATTTCTACCAAAGGACGTGAAAAGCATGCCAATGCTGCTCATTTTAGCACCCGCACATGGATTTGTGCCGAAACGCGTTTTAAGCATGCATATGCATCGTTTGGTAGACGCGGATGCAGTTTTCTGCAAAACCACACGATATGCATGGAAATGGTGCTTTTGGCCGAACGCGCGTGTGGATTTCTACCAAACGACGTGAAAAGCATGCCAATGCTGCTCTTTTTAGAACCCGCACATGGATTTGTACCAGAAGGCGTTTTAAGCATGCATATGCATCTTTTGCTAGACGCGGATGCAGTTTTCTGCAAAACCACACGATATGCATGCAAATGGTGCTTTTTGCAGAACGCGCGTGTTGATTTCTACCAAACGACGTGAAAAGCATGCCAATGCTGCTCTTTTTAGAACCCGCACATGGATTTGTGCCAAAACGCGTTTTAAGCAAGCACATGCACTTTTTTGGTAGACGCGGATGCAGTTTTCTGCAAAACCACACGATATGCATGCAAATGGTGCTTTTGGCAGAACAATTGTGTGGATTTCTACAAAACGTCGTGAAAAGCATGCCAATGCTGCTCTTTTTAGCACCCGCACATGGATTTGTGCCAAAACACGTTTTAAGCATGCACCTGCACCTTTTGGTAGACGCGGATGCAGTTTTCTGCAAAACCACACGATATGCATGCAAATGGTGCTTTTGGCAGAACGCGCGTGTGGATTTCTACCAAACGACGTGAAAAACATGCCAATACTGCTCTTTTTAGCACCCGCACATGGATTTGTGCCAAAACGCGTTTTAACCACGCATATGCATCTTTTGGCAGAGGCGGATGCAGTTTTCTGCAAAACCACACGATATGCATGCAAATGGTGCTTTTCGCAGAACGCGGGTGTGGATTTCTACCAAACGACGTGAAAAGCATGCCAATGCTGTTCATTTTAGCACCCGCACATGGATTTGTGCCGAAACGCGTTTTAAGCATGCATATGCATCTTTTGGTAGACGCGGATGCAGTTTTCTGCAAAACCACACGATATGCATGCAAATGGTGCTTTTGGCCGAACGCGCGTGTGGATTTCTACCAAACGACGTGAAAAGCATGCCAATGCTGCTCTTTTTAGAACCCGCACATGGATTTGTACCAGAACGCGTTTTAAGCATGCATATGCATCTTTTGGTAGACGCGGATGCAGGTTTCTGCAAAACCACACGATATGCATGCAAATGGTGCTTTTGGAAGAACGCGCGTTTGGATTTCTACCAAACGACGTGAAAAGCATGCCAATGCTGCTCTTTTTAGAAGCCGCACATGGATTTGTGCCAAAACGCGTTTTAGGCATGCATATGCAAGTTTTGGTAGACGCGGATGCAGTTTTCTGCAAAACCACACGATATGCATGCAAATGGGGCTTTTGGCAGCACGCGCGCGTGGATTTCTACCAAACGACGTGAAAAGCATGCCAATGCTGCTCTTTTTAGAAGCCGCACATGGATTTGTGCCAAAACGCGTTTTAAGCATGCATATGCAAGTTTTGGTAGACGCGGATGCAGTTTTCTGCAAAACCACACGATATGCATGCCAATGGGGCTTTTGGCAGCACGCGCGTGTGGATTTCTACCAAATGACGTGAAAAGCATGCCAATGCTGCTCTTTTTAGAACCCGCACATGGATTTGTGCCAAAACGCGTTTTAAGCTTGCACATGCACTTTTTGGTAGACGCGGACGCAGTTTTCTGCAAAAGCACACGATATGCATGCAAATGGTGCTTTTGGCAGAACGCGCGTGTGGATTTCTACCAAACGACGTGAAAAGCAGGCCAATCTGCTCTTTTTAGAACCCGCACATGGATTTGTGCCAAAACGCGTTTTAAGCTTGCATATGCAAGTTTTGGTAGACGCGGATGCAGTTTTCTGCAAAACCACACGATATGCATGCAAATGGTGCTTTTGGCAGAACGCGCGTGTGGATTTCTACCAAACGACGTGAAAAGTATGCCGATGCTGCTCTTTTTAGCACCTGCACATGGATTTGTGCCAAAACGCGTTTTAAGCAAGCACATGCAGTTTTTGGTAGACGCGGACGCAGTTTTCTACAAAACCACAAGATATGCATGCCAATGGTGCTTTTGGCAGAACGCGCGTGTGGAGTTCTACCAAACGACGTGAAAAGCATGCCAATGCTGCTCTTTTTAGAACCCGCACATGGATTTGTGCCAAAACGCGTTTTAAGCATGCATATGCATCTTTTGGTAGACGCGGATGCAGTTTTCTGCAAAACCCCACGATATGCATGCAAATGGTGCTTTTGGCAGAACGCGCGTGTGGATTTCTACCAAACGACGTGAGAAGCATACCAATGCTGCTCTTTTAGCACCCGCACATGGATTTGTGCCAAAACGCGTTTTAAGCATGCATATGCAACGTTTGGTAGACGCGGATGCAGTTTTCTGCAAAACCACACGATATGCATGCAAATGGTGCTTTTGGCAGAACACGCGTGTGGATTTCTACCAAACGACGTGAAAAGTATGCCGATGCTGCTCTTTTTAGCACCTGCACATGGATTTGTGCCAAAACGCGTTTTAAGCAAGCACATGCACTTTTTGGTAGACGCGGACGCAGTTTTCTGCAAAACCACAAGATATGCATGCAAATGGTGCTTTTGGCAGAACGCGCGTGTGGATTTCTACCAAACGACGTGAAAAGCATGCCAATGCTGCTCTTTTTAGAACCCGCACATGGATTTGTGCCAAAACGCGTTTTAACCACGCTCATGCATCTTTTGGTAGACGCGGATGCAGTTTTCTGCAAAACCACACGATATGCATGCAAATTACACGATATGCATTCAAAGGGCGCTTTTGGCAGAACGCGCGCGTGGATTTCTACCACACGACGTGAAAAGCATGCCAATGCTGCTCTTTTTAGAACCCGCTCATGGATTTGTGCCAAAACGCGTTTTAAGCAAGCACATGCACTTTTTGGTAGACGCGGATGCAGTTTTCTGCAAAACCACACGATATGCATGCAAATGGTGCTTTTGGCAGAACGCGCGTGTGGATTTCTACCAAACGACGTGAAAAGCATGCCGATGCTGCTCTGTTTAGAACCCGCACATGGATTTGTGCCAAAACGTATTTTAAGCATGCATATGCAACTTTTGGTAGACGCGGATGCAGTTTTCTGCAAAACCACACGATATGCATGCAAATGGTGCTTTTGGCAGAACGCGCGTGTGGATTTCTACCAAACGACGTGAAAAGCATGCCAATGCTGCTCTTTTTAGCACCCGCACATGGATTTTTTCCAAAACGCGTTTTAAGCATGCATATGCATCTTTTGGTAGACGCGGCTGCAGTTTTCTGCAAAACCACACGATATGCATGCAAATGGTTCTTTGGCAGAACGAGCGTGTGGATTTCTACCAAACGACGTGAAAAGCATGCCAATGCTGCTCTTTTTAGAACCCGCACATGGATTTGTGCCAGAACGCGTTTTAAGCATGCATATGCATCTTTTGGTAGACGCGGATGCAGTTTTCTGCAAAACCACACGTTATGCATGCAAATGGTGCTTTTGGCCGAACGCGCGTGTGGATTTCTACCAAACGACGTGAAAAGCATGCCAATGCTGCTCTTTTTAGAACCCGCACATGGATTTGTACCAGAACGCGTTTTGAGCAAGCACATGCACTTTTTTGGTAGACGCCGATGCAGTTTTCTGCAAAACCACACGATATGCATGCAAATGGTGCTTTTGGCAGAACGCGCGTGTGGATTTCTACCAAACGTCGTGAAAAGCATGCCAATGCTGCTCTTTTTAGCACCCGCACATGGATTTGTGCCAAAAGGCGTTTTAAGCATGCACCTGCACCTTTTGGTAGACGCGGATGCAGTTTTCTGCAAAACCACACGATATGCATGCAAATGGTGCTTTTGGCGGAACGCGCGTGTGGATTTCTACCAAACGACGTGAAAAGCATGCCAATGCTGCTCTTTTTAGCACCCGCACATGGATTTGTGCCAAAACGCGTTTTAAGCATGCATATGCATCTTTTGGTAGACGCGGATGCAGTTTTCTGCAAAACCACACGATATGCATGCAAATGGTGCTTTTGGCAGAACGCGCGTGTGGATTTCTTCCAAACGACGTGAAAAGCATGCCAACGCTGCTCGTTTTAGAACCCGCACATGGATTTGTGCCAAAACGCGTTTTAACCACGCATATGCATCTTTTGGTAGACGCGGATGCAGTTTTCTGCAAAACCACACGATATGCATGCAAATGGTGCTTTTGGCAGAACGCGCCTGTGGATTTCTACCAAACCACGTGAAAAGCATGCCAACGCTGCTCTTTTTAGAACCCGCACATGGATTTGTGCCAAAACGCGTTTTAACCACGCATATGCATCTTTGGTAGACGCGGATGCAGTTTTCTGCAAAACCACACGATATGCATGGAAATGGTGCTTTTGGCCGAACGAGCGTGTGGATTTCTACCAAACGACGTGAAAAGCATGCCAATGCTGCTCTTTTTAGAACCCGCACATGGATTTGTACCAGAACGCGTTTTAAGCATGCATATGCATCTTTTGCTAGACGCGGATGCAGTTTTCTGCAAAACCACACGATATGCATGCAAATGGTGCTTTTTGCAGAACGCGCGTGTTGATTTCTACCAAACGACGTGAAAAGCATGCAAATGCTGCTCTTTTTAGAACCCGCACATGGATTTGTGCCAAAACGCGTTTGAAGCATGCATATGCAACTTTTGGTAGACGCGGATGCAGTTTTCCGCAAAACCACACGATATGCATGCAAATGGTGCTTTTGGCAGAACGCGCGTGTGGATTTCTACCAAACGACGTGAAAAGCATGCCGATGCTGCTCTTTTTGCACCTGCACATGGATTTGTGCCAAAACGCGTTTTAAGCAAGCACATGCACTTTTTTGGTAGACGCGGATGCAGTTTTCTGCAAAACCACACGATATGCATGCAAATGGTGCTTTTGGCAGAACGCGCGTGTGGATTTCTACAAAACGTCGTGAAAAGCATGCCAATGCTGCTCTTTTTAGCACCCGCACATGGATTTGTGCCAAAACGCGTTTTAAGCATGCACCTGCACCTTTTGGTAGACGCGGATGCAGTTTTCTGCAAAACCACACGATATGCATGCAAATGGTGCTTTTGGCAGAACGCGCGTGTGGATTTCTACCAAACGACGTGAAAAGCATGCCAATACTGCTCTTTTTAGCACCCGCACATGGATTTGTGCCAAAACGCGTTTTAACCACGCATATGCAACTTTTGGTAGACGCGGATGCAGTTTTCTGCAAAACCACACGATATGCATGCAAATGGTGCTTTTGGCAGAACGCGCGTGCGGATTTCTACCAAACGACGTGAAAAGCATGCCAATGCTGCTCTTTTTAGCACCCGCACATGGATTTTTTCCAAAACGCGTTTTAAGCATGCATATGCATCTTTTGGTAGACGCGGCTGCAGTTTTCTGCAAAACCACACGATATGCATGCAAATGGTGCTTTTGGCAGAACGCGCGTGTGGATTTCTACCAAACGACGTGAAAAGCATGCCAATGCTGCTCATTTTAGAACCCGCACATGGATTTGTACCAGAACGCGTTTTGAGCAAGCACATGCACTTTTTTGGTAGACGCGGATGCAGTTTTCTGCAAAACCACACGATATGCATGCAAATGGTGCTTTTGGCAGAACGCGCGTGTGGATTTCTTCCAAACGACGTGAAAAGCATGCCAACGCTGCTCGTTTAAGAACCCGCATATGGATTTGTGCCAAAACGCGTTTTAAGCATGCATATGCATCGTTTGGTAGACGCGGATGCAGTTTTCTGCAAAACCACACGATATGCATGGAAATGGTGCTTTTGGCCGAACGCGCGTGTGGATTTCTACCAAACGACGTGAAAAGCATGCCAATGCTGCTCTTTTTAGCACCCGCACATGGATTTGTGCCAAAACGCGTTTTAAGCATGCATATGCATCTTTTGGTAGACGCGGATGCAGTTTTCTGCAAAACCACACGATATGCATGCAAATGGTGCTTTTGGCAGAACGCGCGTGTGGGTTTCTTCCAAACGACGTGAAAAGCATGCCAACGCTGCTCGTTTTAGAACCCGCACATGGATTTGTGCCAAAACGCGTTTTAACCACGCATATGCATCTTTTGGTAGACGCGGATGCAGTTTTCTGCAAAACCACACGATATGCATGCAAATGGTGCTTTTGCAGAACGCGCGTGTGGATTTCTACCAAAGGACGTGAAAAGCATGCCAATGCTGCTCATTTTAGCACCCGCACATGGATTTGTGCCGAAACGCGTTTTAAGCATGCATATGCATCGTTTGGTAGACGCGGATGCAGTTTTCTGCAAAACCACACGATATGCATGGAAATGGTGCTTTTGGCCGAACGCGCGTGTGGATTTCTACCAAACGACGTGAAAAGCATGCCAATGCTGCTCTTTTTAGAACCCGCACATGGATTTGTACCAGAAGGCGTTTTAAGCATGCATATGCATCTTTTGCTAGACGCGGATGCAGTTTTCTGCAAAACCACACGATATGCATGCAAATGGTGCTTTTTGCAGAACGCGCGTGTTGATTTCTACCAAACGACGTGAAAAGCATGCCAATGCTGCTCTTTTTAGAACCCGCACATGGATTTGTGCCAAAACGCGTTTGAAGCATGCATATGCAACTTTTGGTAGACGCGGAGGCAGTTTTCTGCAAAACCACACGATATGCATGCAAATGGTGCTTTTGGCAGAACGCGCGTGTGGATTTCTACCAAACGACGTGAAAGCATGCCGATGCTGCTCTTTTTGCACCTGCACATGGATTTGTGCCAAAACGCGTTTTAAGCAAGCACATGCACTTTTTTGGTAGACGCGGATGCAGTTTTCTGCAAAACCACACGATATGCATGCAAATGGTGCTTTTGGCAGAACAATTGTGTGGATTTCTACAAAACGTCGTGAAAAGCATGCCAATGCTGCTCTTTTTAGCACCCGCACATGGATTTGTGCCAAAACACGTTTTAAGCATGCACCTGCACCTTTTGGTAGACGCGGATGCAGTTTTCTGCAAAACCACACGATATGCATGCAAATGGTGCTTTTGGCAGAACGCGCGTGTGGATTTCTACCAAACGACGTGAAAAACATGCCAATACTGCTCTTTTAGCACCCGCACATGGATTTGTGCCAAAACGCGTTTTAACCACGCATATGCATCTTTTGGCAGAGGCGGATGCAGTTTTCTGCAAAACCACACGATATGCATGCAAATGGTGCTTTTCGCAGAACGCGGGTGTGGATTTCTACCAAACGACGTGAAAAGCATGCCAATGCTGTTCATTTTAGCACCCGCACATGGATTTGTGCCGAAACGCGTTTTAAGCATGCATATGCATCTTTTGGTAGACGCGGATGCAGTTTTCTGCAAAACCACACGATATGCATGCAAATGGTGCTTTTGGCCGAACGCGCGTGTGGATTTCTACCAAACGACGTGAAAAGCATGCCAATGCTGCTCTTTTTAGAACCCGCACATGGATTTGTACCAGAACGCGTTTTAAGCATGCATATGCATCTTTTGGTAGACGCGGATGCAGGTTTCTGCAAAACCACACGATATGCATGCAAATGGTGCTTTTGGAAGAACGCGCGTTTGGATTTCTACCAAACGACGTGAAAAGCATGCCAATGCTGCTCTTTTTAGAAGCCGCACATGGATTTGTGCCAAAACGCGTTTTAGGCATGCATATGCAAGTTTTGGTAGACGCGGATGCAGTTTTCTGCAAAACCACACGATATGCATGCAAATGGGGCTTTTGGCAGCACGCGCGCGTGGATTTCTACCAAACGACGTGAAAAGCATGCCAATGCTGCTCTTTTTAGAAGCCGCACATGGATTTGTGCCAAAACGCGTTTTAAGCATGCATATGCAAGTTTTGGTAGACGCGGATGCAGTTTTTCTGCAAAACCACACGATATGCATGCCAATGGGGCTTTTGGCAGCACGCGCGTGTGGATTTCTACCAAATGACGTGAAAAGCATGCCAATGCTGCTCTTTTTAGAACCCGCACATGGATTTGTGCCAAAACGCGTTTTAAGCTTGCACATGCACTTTTTGGTAGACGCGGACGCAGTTTTCTGCAAAAGCACACGATATGCATGCAAATGGTGCTTTTGGCAGAACGCGCGTGTGGATTTCTACCAAACGACGTGAGAAGCATACCAATGCTGCTCTTTTTAGCACCCGCACATGGATTTGTGCCAAAACGCGTTTTAAGCATGCATATGCAACGTTTGGTAGACGCGGATGCAGTTTTCTGCAAAACCACACGATATGCATGCAAATGGTGCTTTTGGCAGAACACGCGTGTGGATTTCTACCAACGACGTGAAAAGTATGCCGATGCTGCTCTTTTTAGCACCTGCACATGGATTTGTGCCAAAACGCGTTTTAAGCAAGCACATGCACTTTTTGGTAGACGCGGACGCAGTTTTCTGCAAAACCACAAGATATGCATGCAAATGGTGCTTTTGGCAGAACGCGCGTGTGGATTTCTACCAAACGACGTGAAAAGCATGCCAATGCTGCTCTTTTTAGAACCCGCACATGGATTTGTGCCAAAACGCGTTTTAACCACGCTCATGCATCTTTTGGTAGACGCGGATGCAGTTTTCTGCAAAACCACACGATATGCATGCAAATTACACGATATGCATTCAAAGGGCGCTTTTGGCAGAACGCGCGCGTGGATTTCTACCACACGACGTGAAAAGCATGCCAATGCTGCTCTTTTTAGAACCCGCTCATGGATTTGTGCCAAAACGCGTTTTAAGCAAGCACATGCACTTTTTGGTAGACGCGGATGCAGTTTTCTGCAAAACCACACGATATGCATGCAAATGGTGCTTTTGGCAGAACGCGCGTGTGGATTTCTACCAAACGACGTGAAAAGCATGCCGATGCTGCTCTCTTTAGAACCCGCACATGGATTTGTGCCAAAACGTATTTTAAGCATGCATATGCAAGTTTTGGTAGACGCGGATGCAGTTTTCTGCAAAACCACACGATATGCATGCAAATGGTGCTGTTGGCAGAACGCGCGTGTGGATTTCTACCAAACGACGTGAAAAGCATGCCAATGCTGCTCTTTTTAGCACCCGCACATGGATTTTTTCCAAAACGCGTTTTAAGCATGCATATGCATCTTTGGTAGACGCGGCTGCAGTTTTCTGCAAAACCACACGATATGCATGCAAATGGTTCTTTTGGCAGAACGAGCGTGTGGATTTCTACCAAACGACGTGAAAAGCATGCCAATGCTGCTCTTTTTAGAACCCGCACATGGATTTGTGCCAGAACGCGTTTTAAGCATGCATATGCATCTTTTGGTAGACGCGGATGCAGTTTTCTGCAAAACCACACGTTATGCATGCAAATGGTGCTTTTGGCCGAACGCGCGTGTGGATTTCTACCAAACGACGTGAAAAGCATGCCAATGCTGCTCTTTTTAGAACCCGCACATGGATTTGTACCAGAACGCGTTTTGAGCAAGCACATGCACTTTTTTGGTAGACGCGGATGCAGTTTTCTGCAAAACCACACGATATGCATGCAAATGGTGCTTTTGGCAGAACGCGCGTGTGGATTTCTACCAAACGTCGTGAAAAGCATGCCAATGCTGCTCTTTTTAGCACCCGCACATGGATTTGTGCCAAAAGGCGTTTTAAGCATGCACCTGCACCTTTTGGTAGACGCGGATGCAGTTTTCTGCAAAACCACACGATATGCATGCAAATGGTGCTTTTGGCGGAACGCGCGTGTGGATTTCTACCAAACGACGTGAAAAGCATGCCAATGCTGCTCTTTTTAGCACCCGCACATGGATTTGTGCCAAAACGCGTTTTAAGCATGCATATGCATCTTTTGGTAGACGCGGATGCAGTTTTCTGCAAAACCACACGATATGCATGCAAATGGTGCTTTTGGCAGAACGCGCGTGTGGATTTCTTCCAAACGACGTGAAAAGCATGCCAACGCTGCTCGTTTTAGAACCCGCACATGGATTTGTGCCAAAACGCGTTTTAACCACGCATATGCATCTTTTGGTAGACGCGGATGCAGTTTTCTGCAAAACCACACGATA
>NW_027225876.1:0-43979 GCF_038994185.2 Dermacentor albipictus | reverse complement strand
GTCAAAAGCATGCCGATGCTGCTCTTTTTAGCACCCGCACATGGATTTGTGCCAAAACGCGTTTTAAGCATGCACATGCATCTTTTGGTAGACGCGGACGCAGTTTTCTGCAAAGCCACACGATATGCATGCAAATGGTGCTTTTGCAGAACGCGCACGTGGATTTCTACCAAGCGACGTGAAAAGCATGCCGATGCTGCTCTTTTTAGCACCCGCACATGGATTTGTGCCAAAACGCGTTTTAAGCATGCACATGCATATTTTAATAGACGCGGACGCAGTTTTCTGCAAAACGACACGATATGCATGCAAATGGTGCTTTTGGGAGAACGTGCACGTGGATTTCTAACAAGCGACGTGAAAAGCATGCCGATGCTGCTCTTTTTAGCACCCGCACATGGATTTGTGCCAAAACGCCTTTTAAGCATGCACATGCATCTTTTGGTAGATGCGGATGCAGTTTCCTGCAAAACCACACGATATGCATGCAAATGGTGCTTTTGGCAGAACGCGCACGTGGATTTCTACCAAGCGACGTGAAAAGCATGCCGATGCTGCTCTTTTTAGCACCCGCACATGGATTTGTGCCAAAACGCGTTTTAAGCATGCACATGCATCTTTTGGTAGACGCGGATGCAGTTTTCTGCAAAACCACACGATATGCATGCAAATGGTGCTTTTGGGAGAACGTGCTCGTGGATTTCTACCAAGCGACGTGAAAAGCATGCCGATGCTGCTCTTTTTGCACCCGCACATGGATTTGTGCCAAAACGCATTTTAAGCATGCACATGCAACTTTTGTAGGACGCGGATGCAGTTTTCTGCAAAACCACACGATAAGCATGCAAATGGTGCTTTTGGCAGAACGCGCACGTGGATTTCTAGCAAGCGACGTGAAAAGCATGCCGATGCTGCTCTTTTTACCACCCGCACATGGATTTGTGCCAAAACGCGTTTTGAGCATGCACATGCATCTTTTGGTAGACGCGGATGCAGTTTTCTGCAAAACCACACGATATGCATGCAAATGGTGCTTTTGGCAGAACGCGCACGTGGATTTCTATCAGCGACGTGAAAAGCATGCCGATGCTGCTCTTTTTGGCACCCGCACATGGATTTGTGCCAAAACGCGTTTTAAGCATGCACATGCATCTTTTGGTAGACGCGGACGCAGTTTTCTGCAAAACCACATGATATGCATGCAAATGGTGCTTTTGGCAGAACGCGCACGTGGATTTCTACCAAACGACGTGAAAAGCATGCCGATGCTGCTCTTTTTAGCACCCGCACATGGATTTGTGCCAAAACGCGTTTTAAGCATGCACATGCATCTTTTGGTAGACGCGGACGCAGTTTTCTGCAAAACCACACGATATGCATGCAAATGGTGCTTTTGGCAGAACGCGCACGTGGATTTCTACCAAACGACGTGAAAAGCATGCCGATGCTGCTCTTTTTAGCACCCGCACATGGATTTGTGCCAAAACGCGTTTTAAGCATGCACATGCATCTTTTGGTAGACGCGGACGCAGTTTTCTGCAAAACCACACGATATGCATGCAAATGGTGCTTTTGGCAGAACGCGCACGTCGATTCCTACCAACGACGTGAAAAGCATCCCGATGCTGCTCTTTTTAGCACCCGCACATGGATTTGTGCCAAAACGCCTTTTAAGCATGCACATGCATCTTTTAATAGACGCGGACGCAGTTTCCTGCAAAACCACACGATATGCATGCAAATGGTGCTTTTGGCAGAACGCGCACGTGGATTTCTACCAAACGACGTGAAAAGCATGCCGATGCTGCTCTTTTTAGCACCCGCACATGGATTTGTGCCAAAACTCGTTTTAAGCATGCACATGCATCTTTGGTAGACGCGGACGCAGTTTTCTGCAAAACGACGCGATATGCATGCAAATGGTGCTTTTGGGAGAACGTGCTCGTGGATTTCTACCAAGCGACGTGAAAAGCATGCCGATGCTGCTCTTTTTAGCACCCGCACATGGATTTGTGCCAAAACGCGTTTTAAGCATGCACATGCATCTTTTGGTAGACGCGGACGCAGTTTTCTGCAAAACCACACGATATGCATGCAAATGGTGCTTTTGGCAGAACGCGCACGTGGATTTCTACCAAACGACGTGAAAAGCATGCCGATGCTGCTCTTTTAGCACCCGCACATGGATTTGTGCCAAAACTCGTTTTAAGCATGCACATGCATCTTTGGTAGACGCGGACGCAGTTTTCTGCAAAACGACGCGATATGCATGCAAATGGTGCTTTTGGGAGAACGCGCACGTGGATTTCTACAAAGGACGTGAAAAGCATGCCGATGCTGCTCTTTTTAGCACCCGCACATGGCTGTGTGCCAAAACGCGTTTTAAGCATGCACATGCATCTTTTGGTAGACATGGACGCAGTTTTCTGCAAAACCACACGATATGCATGCAAATGGTGCTTTTGGCAGAACGCGCACGTTGATTTCTACCAAGCGACGTGAAAAGCATGCCGATGCTGCTCTTTTTAGCACCCGCACATGGATTTGTGCCAAAACGCGTTTTGAGCATGCACATGCATATTTTAATAGACGCGGACGCAGTTTTCTGCAAAACGACGCGATATGCATGCAAATGGTGCTTTTGGCAGAACGCGCACGTGGATTTCTACCAAGCGACGTGAAAAGCATGCCGATGCTGCTCTTTTTAGCACCCGCACATGGATTTGTGCCAAAACGCGTTTTAAGCATGCACATGCATCTTTTGGTAGACGCGGATGCAGTTTTCTGCAAAACCACACGATATGCATGCAAATGGTGCTTTTGGCAGAACGCGCACGTGGATTTCTATCAACGACGTGAAAAGCATGCCGATGCTGCTCTTTTTAGCACCCGCACATGGATTTGTGCCAAAACGCGTTTTAGGCATGCACATGCATCTTTTGGTAGACGCGGATGCAGTTTTCTGCAAAACCACACGATATGCATGCAAATGGTGCTTTTGGCAGAACGCGCACGTGGATTTCTACCAAGCGACGTGAAAAGCATGCCGATGCTGCTCTTTTTAGCACCCGCACATGGATTTGTGCCAAAACGCGTTTTAAGCATGCACATGCATCTTTTGGTAGACGCGGATGCAGTTTTCTGCAAAACCACACGATATGCATGCAAATGGTGCTTTTGGCAGAACGCGCACGTGCATTTTTCCAAGCGACGTGAAAAGCATGCCGATGCTGCTCT
Source organism: Dermacentor albipictus (assembly GCF_038994185.2). Classification (NCBI taxonomy): domain Eukaryota; kingdom Metazoa; phylum Arthropoda; class Arachnida; order Ixodida; family Ixodidae; genus Dermacentor; species Dermacentor albipictus. Next base: position 40,742 of record NW_027225876.1, on the reverse strand, counting down.
TTTTAGCACCCGCACATGGATTTGTGCCAAAACGAGTTTTAAGCATGCACAAGCATCTTTTGGTAGACGCGGATGCAGTTTTCTGCAAAACCCCACGATATGCATGCAAATGGTGCTTTTGGCAGAACGCGCACGTGGATTTCTACCAAACGACGTGAACAGCATGCCGATGCTGCTCTTTTTAGCACCCGCACATAGATTTGTGCCAAAACGCGTTTTAAGCAAGCACATTCATCTTTTGGTAGACGCGGACGCAGTTTTCTGCAAAACCACACGATATGCATGCAAATGGTGCTTTTGGCAGAACACGCACGTGGCTTTCAACCAAACGACGTGAAAAACATGCGATGCTGCTCCTTTTAGCACCTGCACATGGATTTGTGCCAAAACGCGTTTTAAGCATGCACATGCATCTTTTGGTAGACGCGGACGCAGTTTTCTGCAAAACCACACGATATGCATGCAAATGGTTTTTTGGCAGAACGTGCACGTGGATTTCTACCAAGCGACGTGAAAAGCATGCCGATGCTGCTCTTTTTAGCACCCGCACATGGATTTGTGCCAAAATGCGTTTTAAGCATGCACATGCATCTTTTGGTAGACGCGGATGCAGTTTTCTGCAAAACCACACGATATGCATGCAAATGGTGCTTTTGGCAGAACGCGCACGTGGATTTCTACCAAACGACGTGAAAAGCATGCCGATGCTGCTCTTTTTAGCACCCGCACATGGATTTGTGCCAAAACTCGTTTTAAGCATGCACATGCATCTTTGGTAGACGCGGACGCAGTTTTCTGCAAAACGACGCGATATGCATGCAAATGGTGCTTTTGGGAGAACGCGCACGTGGATTTCTACAAAGGACGTGAAAAGCATGCCGATGCTGCTCTTTTTAACACCCGCACATGGCTGTGTGCCAAAACGCGTTTTAAGCATGCACATGCATCTTTTGGTAGACGCGGACGCAGTTTTCTGCAAAACCACACGATATGCAGGCAAATGGTGCTTTTGGCAGAACGCGCACGTGGATTTCTACCAAACGACGTGAACAGCATGCCGATGCTGCTCTTTTTAGCACCCGCACATGGATTTGTGCCAAAACGCGTTTTAAGCAAGCACATTCATCTTTTGGTAGACGCGGACGCAGTTTTCTGCAAAACCACACGATATGCATGCAAATGGTGCTTTTGGCAGAACACGCACGTGGCTTTCAACCAAACGACGTGAAAAACATGCCGATGCTGCTCCTTTTAGCACCCGCACATGGATTTGTGCCAAAACGCGTTTTAAGCATGCACATGCATGTTTTAATAGACGCGGACGCAGTTTTCTGCAAAACGACGCGATATGCATGCAAATGGTGCTTTTGCAGAACGCGCACGTGGATTTCTACCAAGCGACGTGAAAAGCATGCCGATGCTGCTCTTTTTAGCACCCGCACATGGATTTGTGCCAAAATGCGTTTTAAGCATGCACATGCATCTTTTGGTAGACGCGGATGCAGTTTTCTGCAAAACGACGCGATATGCATGCAAATGGTGCTTTTGGCAGAACGCGCACGTGGATTTCTACCAAGCGACGTGAAAAGCATGCCGATGCTGCTCTTTTTAGCACCCGCACATGGATTTGTGCCAAAACGCGTTTTAAGCATGCACATGCATCTTTTGGTAGACGCGGATGCAGTTTTCTGCAAAACCACACGATATGCATGCAAATGGTGCTTTTGGCAGAACGCGCACGTTGATTTCTACCAAGCGACGTGAAAAGCATGCCGATGCTGCTCTTTTAAGCACCCGCACATGGATTTGTGCCAAAACGCGTTTTAAGCATGCACATGCATATTTTAATAGACGCGGACGCAGTTTTCTGCAAAACGACGCGATATGCATGCAAATGGTGCTTTTGGCAGAACGCGCACGTGGATTTCTACCAAGCGACGTGAAAAGCATGCCGATGCTGCTCTTTTTAGCACCCGCACATGGATTTGTGCCAAAACGCGTTTTAAGCATGCACATGCATCTTTTGGTAGACGCGGATGCAGTTTTCTCCAAACCACACGATATGCATGCAAATGGTGCTTTTGGCAGAACGCGCACGTGGATTTCTATCAACGACGTGAAAAGCATGCCGATGCTGCTCTTTTTAGCACCCGCACATGGATTTGTGCCAAAACGCGTTTTAAGCATGCACATGCATCTTTTGGTAGACGCGGATGCAGTTTTCTGCAAAACCACATGATATGCATGCAAATGGTGCTTTTGGCAGAACGCGCACGTGCATTTTTCCAAGCGACGTGAAAAGCATGCCGATGCTGCTCTTTTTAGCACCCGCACATGGATTTGTGCCAAAACGAGTTTTAAGCATGCACAAGCATCTTTTGGTAGACGCGGATGCAGTTTTCTGCAAAACCCCACGATATGCATGCAAATGGTGCTTTTGGCAGAACGCGCACGTCGATTTCTACCAAACGACGTGAACAGCATGCCGATGCTGCTCTTTTTAGCACCCGCACATAGATTTGTGCCAAAACGCGTTTTAAGCAAGCACATTCATCTTTGGTAGACGCGGACGCAGTTTTCTGCAAAACCACACGATATGCATGCAAATGGTGCTTTTGGCAGAACACGCACGTGGCTTTCAACCAAACGACGTGAAAAACATGCCGATGCTGCTCCTTTTAGCACCCGCACATGGATTTGTGCCAAAACGCGTTTTAAGCATGCACATGCACCTTTTGGTAGACGCGGACGCAGTTTTCTGCAAAACCACACGATATGCATGCAAATGGTTTTTTTGGCAGAACGTGCACGTGGATTTCTACCAAGTGACGTGAAAAGCATGCTGATGCTGCTCTTTTTAGCACCCGCACATGGATTTGTGCCAAAATGCGTTTTAAGCATGCACATGCATCTTTTGGTAGACGCGGATGCAGTTTTCTGCAAAACCACACGATATGCATGCAAATGGTGCTTTTGGCAGAACGCGCACGTGGATTTCTACCAAACGACGTGAAAAGCATGCCGATGCTGCTCTTTTTAGCACCCGCACATGGATTTGTGCCAAAACTCGTTTTAAGCATGCACATGCATCTTTGGTAGACGCGGACGCAGTTTTCTGCAAAACGACGCGATATGCATGCAAATGGTGCTTTTGGGAGAACGCGCACGTGGATTTCTACAAAGGACGTGAAAAGCATGCCGATGCTGCTCTTTTTAACACCCGCACATGGCTGTGTGCCAAAACGCGTTTTAAGCATGCACATGCATCTTTTGGTAGACGCGGACGCAGTTTTCTGCAAAACCACACGATATGCAGGCAAATGGTGCTTTTGGCAGAACGCGCACGTGGATTTCTACCAAACGACGTGAACAGCATGCCGATGCTGCTCTTTTTAGCACCCGCACATGGATTTGTGCCAAAACGCGTTTTAAGCAAGCACATTCATCTTTTGGTAGACGCGGACGCAGTTTTCTGCAAAACCACACGATATGCATGCAAATGGTGCTTTTGGCAGAACACGCACGTGGCTTTCAACCAAACGACGTGAAAAACATGCCGATGCTGCTCCTTTTAGCACCCGCACATGGATTTGTGCCAAAACGCGTTTTAGGCATGCACATGCATCTTTTAATAGACGCGGACGCAGTTTTCTGCAAAACGACGCGATATGCATGCAAATGGTGCTTTTGGCAGAACGCGCACGTGGATTTCTACCAAGCGACGTGAAAAGCATGCCGATGCTGCTCTTTTTAGCACCCGCACATGGATTTGTGCCAAAACGCGTTTTAAGCATGCACATGCATCTTTTGGTAGACGCGGATGCAGTTTTCTGCAAAACCACACGATATGCATGCAAATGGTGCTTTTGGCAGAACGCGCACGTGCATTTTTCCAAGCGACGTGAAAAGCATGCCGATGCTGCTCTTTTTAGCACCCGCACATGGATTTGTGCCAAAACGAGTTTTAAGCATGCACATGCATCTTTTGGTAGACGCGGATGCAGTTTTCTGCAAAACCCCACGATATGCATGCAAATGGTGCTTTTGGCAGAACGCGCACGTGGATTTCTACCAAACGACGTGAACAGCATGCCGATGCTGCTCTTTTTAGCACCCGCACATGGATTTGTGCCAAAACGCGTTTTAAGCATGCACATTCATCTTTTGGTAGACGCGGATGCAGTTTTCTGCAAAACCACACGATATGCATGCAAATGGTGCTTTTGGCAGAACGCGCACGTGGATTTCTACCAAACGACGTGAAAAGCATGCCGATGCTGCTCTTTTTAGCACCCGCACAGGTATTTGTGCCAAAACGCGTTTTAAGCATGCACATGCATCTTTTGGTAGACGCGGACGCAGTTTTATGCAAAACCGCACGATATGCATGCAAATGGTGCTTTTGGCAGAACGCGCACGTGGATTTCTACCAAACGACGTGAAAAGCATGCCGATGCTGCTCTTTTTAGCACCCGCACATGGATTTGTGCCAAAACGCGTTTTAAGCATGCACATGCATCTTTTGGTAGACGCGGACGCAGTTTTCTGCAAAACCACACGATATGCATGCAAATGGTGCTTTTGGCAGAACGCGCACGTCGATTCCTACCAAACGACGTGAAAAGCATCCCGATGCTGCTCTTTTTAGCACCCGCACATGGATTTGTGCCAAAACGCGTTTTAAGCATGCACATGCATCTTTTGGTAGACGCGGACGCAGTTTCCTGCAAAACCACACGATATGCATGCAAATGGTGCTTTTGGCAGAACGCGCACGTGGATTTCTACCAAACGACGTGAAAAGCATGCCGATGCTGCTCTTTTTAGCACCCGCACATGGATTTGTGCCAAAACTCGTTTTAAGCATGCACATGCATCTTTGGTAGACGCGGACGCAGTTTTCTGCAAAACGACGCGATATGCATGCAAATGGTGCTTTTGGGAGAACGTGCTCGTGGATTTCTACCAAGCGACGTGAAAAGCATGCCGATGCTGCTCTTTTTAGCACCCGCACATGGATTTGTGCCAAAACGCGTTTTAAGCATGCACATGCATCTTTTGGTAGACGCGGACGCAGTTTTCTGCAAAACCACACGATATGCATGCAAATGGTGCTTTTGGCAGAACGCGCACGTGGATTTCTACCAAACGACGTGAAAAGCATGCCGATGCTGCTCTTTTTAGCACCCGCACATGGATTTGTGCCAAAACTCGTTTTAAGCATGCACATGCATCTTTGGTAGACGCGGACGCAGTTTTCTGCAAAACGACGCGATATGCATGCAAATGGTGCTTTTGGAGAACGCGCACGCGGATTTCTACAAAGGACGTGAAAAGCATGCCGATGCTGCTCTTTTTAGCACCCGCACATGGCTGTGTGCCAAAACGCGTTTTAAGCATGCACATGCATCTTTTGGTAGACATGGACGCAGTTTTCTGCAAAACCACACGATATGCATGCAAATGGTGCTTTTGCCAGAACGCGCACGTTGATTTCTACCAAGCGACGTGAAAAGCATGCCGATGCTGCTCTTTTTAGCACCCGCACATGGATTTGTGCCAAAACGCGTTTTAAGCATGCACATGCATATTTTAATAGACGCGGACGCATTTTTCTGCAAAACGACGCGATATGCATGCAAAAGGTGCTTTTGGCAGAACGCGCACGTGGATTTCTACCAAGCGACGTGAAAAGCATGCCGATGCTGCTCTTTTTAGCACCCGCACATGGATTTGTGCCAAAACGCGTTTTAAGCATGCACATGCATCTTTTGGTAGACGCGGATGCAGTTTTCTGCAAAACCACACGATATGCATGCAAATGGTGCTTTTGGCAGAACGCGCACGTGGATTTCTATCAACGACGTGAAAAGCATGCCGATGCTGCTCTTTTTAGCACCCGCACATGGATTTGTGCCAAAACGCGTTTTAGGCATGCACATGCATCTTTTGGTAGACGCGGATGCAGTTTTCTGCAAAACCACACGATATGCATGCAAATGGTGCTTTTGGCAGAACGCGCACGTGGATTTCTACCAAGCGACGTGAAAAGCATGCCGATGCTGCTCTTTTTAGCACCCGCACATGGATTTGTGCCAAAACGCGTTTTAAGCATGCACATGCATCTTTTGGTAGACGCGGATGCAGTTTTCTGCAAAACCACACGATATGCATGCAAATGGTGCTTTTGGCAGAACGCGCACGTGCATTTTTCCAAGCGACGTGAAAAGCATGCCGATGCTGCTCTTTTTAGCACCCGCACATGGATTTGTGCCAAAACGAGTTTTAAGCATGCACATGCATCTTTTGGTAGACGCGGATGCAGTTTTCTGCAAAACCCCACGATATGCATGCAAATGGTGCTTTTGGCAGAACGCGCACGTGGATTTCTACCAAACGACGTGAACAGCATGCCGATGCTGCTCTTTTTAGCACCCGCACATAGATTTGTGCCAAAACGCGTTTTAAGCAAGCACATTCATCTTTTGGTAGACGCGGACGCAGTTTTCTGCAAAACCACACGATATGCATGCAAATGGTGCTTTTGGCAGAACACGCACGTGGCTTTCAACCAAACGACGTGAAAAACATGCCGATGCTGCTCCTTTTAGCACCCGCACATGGATTTGTGCCAAAACGCGTTTTAAGCATGCACATGCATCTTTTGGTAGACGCGGACGCAGTTTTCTGCAAAACCACACGATATGCATGCAAATGGTTTTTTTGGCAGAACGTGCACGTGGATTTCTACCAAGCGACGTGAAAAGCATGCCGATGCTGCTCTTTTTAGCACCCGCACATGGATTTGTGCCAAAATGCGTTTTAAGCATGCACATGCATCTTTTGGTAGACGCGGATGCAGTTTTCTGCAAAACCACACGATATGCATGCAAATGGTGCTTTTGGCAGAACGCGCACGTGGATTTCTACCAAACGACGTGAAAAGCATGCCGATGCTGCTCTTTTTAGCACCCGCACATGGATTTGTGCCAAAACTCGTTTTAAGCATGCACATGCATCTTTGGTAGACGCGGACGCAGTTTTCTGCAAAACGACGCGATATGCATGCAAATGGTGCTTTTGGGAGAACGCGCACGTGGATTTCTACAAAGGACGTGAAAAGCATGCCGATGCTGCTCTTTTTAACACCCGCACATGGCTGTGTGCCAAAACGCGTTTTAAGCATGCACATGCATCTTTTGGTAGACGCGGACGCAGTTTTCTGCAAAACCACACGATATGCAGGCAAATGGTGCTTTTGGCAGAACGCGCACGTGGATTTCTACCAAACGACGTGAACAGCATGCCGATGCTGCTCTTTTTAGCACCCGCACATGGATTTGTGCCAAAACGCGTTTTAAGCAAGCACATTCATCTTTTGGTAGACGCGGACGCAGTTTTCTGCAAAACCACACGATATGCATGCAAATGGTGCTTTTGGCAGAACACGCACGTGGCTTTCAACCAAACGACGTGAAAAACATGCCGATGCTGCTCCTTTTAGCACCCGCACATGGATTTGTGCCAAAACGCGTTTTAAGCATGCACATGCATCTTTTAATAGACGCGGACGCAGTTTTCTGCAAAACGACGCGATATGCATGCAAATGGTGCTTTTGGCAGAACGCGCACGTGGATTTCTACCAAGCGACGTGAAAAGCATGCCGATGCTGCTCTTTTTAGCACCCGCACATGGATTTGTGCCAAAACGCGTTTTAAGCATGCACATGCATCTTTTGGTAGACGCGGATGCAGTTTTCTGCAAAACCACACGATATGCATGCAAATGGTGCTTTTGGCAGAACGCGCACGTGCATTTTTCCAAGCGACGTGAAAAGCATGCCGATGCTGCTCTTTTTAGCACCCGCACATGGATTTGTGCCAAAACGAGTTTTAAGCATGCACATGCATCTTTTGGTAGACGCGGATGCAGTTTTCTGCAAAACCCCACGATATGCATGCAAATGGTGCTTTTGGCAGAACGCGCACGTGGATTTCTACCAAACGACGTGAACAGCATGCCGATGCTGCTCTTTTTAGCACCCGCACATGGATTTGTGCCAAAACGCGTTTTAAGCAAGCACATTCATCTTTTGGTAGACGCGGACGCAGTTTTCTGCAAAACCACACGATATGCATGCAAATGGTGCTTTTGGCAGAACACGCACGTGGCTTTCAACCAAACGACGTGAAAAACATGCCGATGCTGCTCCTTTTAGCACCCGCACATGGATTTGTGCCAAAACGCGTTTTAAGCATGCACATGCATCTTTTGGTAGACGCGGACGCAGTTTTCTGCAAAACCACACGATATGCATGCAAATGGTTTTTTTGGCAGAACGTGCACGTGGATTTCTACCAAGCGACGTGAAAAGCATGCCGATGCTGCTCTTTTTAGCACCCGCACATGGATTTGTGCCAAAATGCGTTTTAAGCATGCACATGCATCTTATGGTAGACGCGGATGCAGTTTTCTGCAAAACCACACGATATGCATGCAAATGGTGCTTTTGGCAGAACGCGCACGTGGATTTATACCAAACGACGTGAAAAGCATGCTGATGCTGCTCGGTTTAGCACCCGCACATGGAATTGTGCCAAAATGCGTTTGGAGCATGCACATGCATCTTTTGGTAGACGCGGACGCAGTTTTCTGCAAAACCACACGATATGCATGCAAACGGTGCTTGTGCCAGAACGCGCACGTGGATTTCTACCAAACGACGTGAAAAGCATGCCGATGCTGCTCTTTTTAGCAACCGCACATGGCTGTGTGCCAAAACGCGTTTTAAGCATGCACATGCATCTTTTGGTAGACGCGGATGCAGTTTTCTGCAAAACCGCACGATAGGCATGCAAATGGTGCTTTTGGCAGAATGCGCACGTGGATTTCTACCAACCGACGTGAAAAGCATGCCGATGCTGCTCTTTTTAGCACCCGGACATGGATTTGTGCCAAAACGCGTTTTAAGCATGCACATGCATCTTTTGGTAGACGCGGACGCAGTTTTCTGCAAAACCACACGATATGCATGCAAATGGTGCTTTTGGCATAACGCGCACGTTGATTTCTACCAAGCGACGTGAAAAGCATGCCGATGCTGCTCTTTTTAGCACCCGCACATGGATTTGTGCCAAAACGCGTTTTAAGCATGCACATGCATCTTTTAATAGACGCGGACGCAGTTTTCTGCAAAACGACGCGATATGCATGCAAATGGTGCTTTTGGGAGAACGTGCACGTGGATTTCTAACAAGCGACGTGAAAAGCATGCCGATGCTGCTCTTTTTAGCACCCGCACATGGATTTGTGCCAAAACGCGTTTTAAGCATGCACATGCATCTTTTGGTAGACGCGGATGCAGTTTCCTGCAAAACCACACGATATGCATGCAAATGGTGCTTTTGGCAGAACGCGCACGTGGATTTCTACCAAGCGACCTGAAAAGCATGCCGATGCTGCTCTTTTTAGCACCCGCACACGGATTTGTGCCAAAACGCGTTTTAAGCATGCACATGCATCTTTTGGTAGACGCGGATGCAGTTTTCTGCAAAACCACACGATATGCATGCAAATGGTGCTTTTGGCAGAACGCGCACGTGGATTTCTATCAACGACGTGAAAAGCATGCCGATGCTGCTCTTTTTAGCACCCGCACATGGATTTGTGCCAACACGCGTTTTAAGCATGCACATGCATCTTTGGTAGACGCGGCGCAGTTTTCTGCAAAACGACGCGATAAGCATGCAAATGGTGCTTTTGGGAGAACGCGCACGTGGATTTCCACCAAACGACGTGAAAAGCATGCCGATGCTGCTCTTTTTAGCACCCGCACATGGATTTGTGCCAAAACTCGTTTTAAGCATGCACATGCATCTTTGGTAGACGCGGCGCAGTTTTCTGCAAAACGACGCGATATGCATGCAAATGGTGCTTTTGGGAGAACGTGCTCGTGGATTTCTACCAAGCGACGTGAAAAGCACGCCGATGCTGCTCTTTTTAGCACCCGCACATGGATTTGTGCCAAAACGCATTTTAAGTATGCACATGCATCTTTTGTAGGACGCGGATGCAGTTTTCTGCAAAACCACACGATATGCATGCAAATGGTGCTTTTGGCAGAACGCGCACGTGGATTTCTAGCAAGCGACGTGAAAAGCATGCCGATGCTGCTCTTTTTACCACCCGCACATGGATTTGTGCCAAAACGCGTTTTAAGCATGCACATGCATCTTTTGGTAGATGCGGATGCAGTTTTCTGCAAAACCACACGATATGCATGCAAATGGTGCTTTTGGCAGAACGCGCACGTGGATTTCTATCAGCGACGTGAAAAGCATGCCGATGCTGCTCTTTTTGGCACCCGCACATGGATTTGTGCCAAAACGCGTTTTAAGCATGCACATGCATCTTTTGGTAGACGCGGACGCAGTTTTCTGCAAAACCACATGATATGCATGCAAATGGTGCTTTTGGCAGAACGCGCACGTGGATTTCTACCAAACGACGTGAAAAGCATGCCGATGCTGCTCTTTTTAGCACCCGCACATGGATTTGTGCCAAAACGCGTTTTAAGCATGCACATTCATCTTTTGGTAGACGCGGATGCAGTTTTCTGCAAAACCACACGATATGGATTCAAATGGTGCTTTTGGCAGAACGCCCACGTGGATTTCTACCAAACGACGTGAAAAGCATGCCGATGCTGCTCTTTTTAGCACCCGCACATGGATTTGTGCCAAAACGCGTTTTAAGCATGCACATGCATCTTTTGGTAGACGCGGATGCAGTTTTCTGCAAAAGCACGCGATATGCATGCAAATGGTGCTTTTGGCAGAACGCGCTCGTGGATTTCTACCAAACGACGTGAAAAGCATGCCGATGCTGCTCTTTTTAGCACCCGCACAGGTATTTGTGCCAAAACGCGTTTTAGGCATGCACATGCATCTTTTGGTAGACGCGGACGCAGTTTTATGCAAAACCGCACGATATGCATGCAAATGGTGCTTTTGGCAGAACGCGCACGTGGATTTCTACCAAACGACGTGAACAGCATGCCGATGCTGCTCTTTTTCGCACCCGCACATGGATTTGTGCCAAAACGCGTTTTAAACATGCACATGCATCTTTTGGAAGACGCGGACGCAGTTTTCTGCAAAACCACAGGACATGCATGCTAAGGGTGCTTTTGGCAGAACGCGCACGCGGATTTCTACCAAACGACGTGAAAAGCATGCCGATGCTGCTCTTTTTAGCACCCGCACATGGATTTGTGCCAAAACGCGTTTTAAGCATGCACATGCATCTTTTGGTAGACGCGGACGCAGTTTTCTGCAAAACCACACGATATGCATGCAAATGGTGCTTTTGGCAGAACGCGCACGTCGATTCCTACCAAACGACGTGAAAAGCATCCCGATGCTGCTCTTTTTAGCACCCGCACATGGATTTGTGCCAAAACGCGTTTTAAGCATGCACATGCATCTTTTGGTAGACGCGGACGCAGTTTTCTGCAAAACCACACGATATGCATGCAAATGGTGCTTTTGGCAGAACGCGCACGTGGATTTCTACCAAACGACGTGAAAAGCATGCCGATGCTGCTCTTTTTAGCACCCGCACATGGATTTGTGCCAAAACTCGTTTTAAGCATGCACATGCATCTTTGGTAGACGCGGACGCAGTTTTCAGCAAAACGACGCGATATGCATGCAAATGGTGCTTTTGGGAGAACGTGCTCGTGGATTTCTACCAAGCGACGTGAAAAGCATGCCGATGCTGCTCTTTTTAGCACCCGCACATGGATTTGTGCCAAAACGCGTTTTAAGCATGCACATGCATCTTTTGGTAGACGCGGATGCAGTTTTCTGCAAAACCACACGATATGCATGCAAATGGTGCTTTTGGCAGAACGCGCACGTGGATTTCTACCAAACGACGTGAACAGCATGCCGATGCTGCTCTTTTTAGCACCCGCACATGGATTTGTGCCAAAACGCGTTTTAAGCAAGCACATTCATCTTTTGGTAGACGCGGACGCAGTTTTCTGCAAAACCACACGATATGCATGCAAATGGTGCTTTTGGCAGAACACGCACGTGGCTTTCAACCAAACGACGTGAAAAACATGCCGATGCTGCTCCTTTTAGCACCCGCACATGGATTTGTGCCAAAACGCGTTTTAAGCATGCACATGCATCTTTTGGTAGACGCGGACGCAGTTTTCTGCAAAACCACACGATATGCATGCAAATGGTTTTTTTGGCAGAACGTGCACGTGGATTTCTACCAAGCGACGTGAAAAGCATGCCGATGCTGCTCTTTTTAGCACCCGCACATGGATTTGTGCCAAAATGCGTTTTAAGCATGCACATGCATCTTTTGGTAGACGCGGATGCAGTTTTCTGCAAAACCACACGATATGCATGCAAATGGTGCTTTTGGCAGAACGCGCACGTGGATTTATACCAAACGACGTGAAAAGCATGCTGATGCTGCTCGGTTTAGCACCCGCACATGGAATTGTGCCAAAATGCGTTTTGAGCATGCACATGCATCTTTTGGTAGACGCGGACGCAGTTTTCTGCAAAACCACACGATATGCATGCAAACGGTGCTTGTGCCAGAACGCGCACGTGGATTTCTACCAAACGACGTGAAAAGCATGCCGATGCTGCTCTTTTTAGCAACCGCACATGGCTGTGTGCCAAAACGCGTTTTAAGCATGCACATGCATCTTTTGGTAGACGCGGATGCAGTTTTCTGCAAAACCGCACGATAGGCATGCAAATGGTGCTTTTGGCAGAATGCGCACGTGGATTTCTACCAAACGACGTGAAAAGCATGCCGATGCTGCTCTTTTTAGCACCCGGACATGGATTTGTGCCAAAACGCGTTTTAAGCATGCACATGCATCTTTTGGTAGACGCGGACGCAGTTTTCTGCAAAACCACACGATATGCATGCAAATGGTGCTTTTGGCATAACGCGCACGTTGATTTCTACCAAGCGACGTGAAAAGCATGCCGATGCTGCTCTTTTTAGCACCCGCACATGGATTTGTGCCAAAACGCGTTTTAAGCATGCACATGCATCTTTTAATAGACGCGGACGCAGTTTTCTGCAAAACGACGCGATATGCATGCAAATGGTGCTTTTGGGAGAACGTGCACGTGGATTTCTAACAAGCGACGTGAAAAGCATGCCGATGCTGCTCTTTTTAGCACCCGCACATGGATTTGTGCCAAAACGCGTTTTAAGTATGCACATGCATCTTTTGGTAGACGCGGATGCAGTTTCCTGCAAAACCACACGATATGCATGCAAATGGTGCTTTTGGCAGAACGCGCACGTGGATTTCTACCAAGCGACGTGAAAAGCATTCCGATGCTGCTCTTTTTAGCACCCGCACATGGATTTGTGCCAAAACGCGTTTTAAGCATGCACATGCATCTTTTGGTAGACGCGGATGCAGTTTTCTGCAAAACCACACGATATGCATGCAAATGGTGCTTTTGGCAGAACGCGCACGTGGATTTCTATCAACGACGTGAAAAGCATGCCGATGCTGCTCTTTTTAGCACCCGCACGTGGATTTGTGCCAACACGCGTTTTAAGCATGCACATGCATCTTTGGTAGACGCGGCGCAGTTTTCTGCAAAACGACGCGATAAGCATGCAAATGGTGCTTTTGGGAGAACGCGCACGTGGATTTCCACCAAACGACGTGAAAAGCATGCCGATGCTGCTCTTTTTAGCACCCGCACATGGATTTGTGCCAAAACTCGTTTTAAGCATGCACATGCATCTTTGGTAGACGCGGCGCAGTTTTCTGCAAAACGACGCGATATGCATGCAAATGGTGCTTTTGGGAGAACGCGCACGTGGATTTCTACCAAACGACGTGAACAGCATGCCGATGCTGCTCTTTTTCGCACCCGCACATGGATTTGTGCCAAAACGCGTTTTAAACATGCACATGCATCTTTTGGAAGACGCGGACGCAGTTTTCTGCAAAACCACAGGACATGCATGCTAAGGGTGCTTTTGGCAGAACGCGCACGCGGATTTCTACCAAACGACGTGAAAAGCATGCCGATGCTGCTCTTTTTAGCACCAGCACATGGATTTGTGCCAAAACGCGTTTTAAGCATGCACATGCATCTTTTGGTAGACGCGGACGCAGTTTTCTGCAAAACCACACGATATGCATGCAAATGGTGCTTTTGGCAGAACGCGCACGTCGATTCCTACCAAACGACGTGAAAAGCATCCAGATGCTGCTCTTTTTAGCACCCGCACATGGATTTGTGCCAAAACGCGTTTTAAGCATGCACATGCATCTTTTGGTAGACGCGGACGCAGTTTTCTGCAAAACCACACGATATGCATGCAAATGGTGCTTTTGGCAGAACGCGCACGTGGATTTCTACCAAACGACGTGAAAAGCATGCCGATGCTGCTCTTTTTAGCACCCGCACATGGATTTGTGCCAAAACTCGTTTTAAGCATGCACATGCATCTTTGGTAGACGCGGACGCAGTTTTCAGCAAAACGACGCGATATGCATGCAAATGGTGCTTTTGGGAGAACGTGCTCGTGGATTTCTACCAAGCGACGTGAAAAGCATGCCGATGCTGCTCTTTTTAGCACCCGCACATGGATTTGTGCCAAAACGCGTTTTAAGCATGCACATGCATCTTTTGGTAGACGCGGATGCAGTTTTCTGCAAAACCACACGATATGCATGCAAATGGTGCTTTTGGCAGAACGCGCACGTGGATTTCTACCAAACGACGTGAACAGCATGCCGATGCTGCTCTTTTTAGCACCCGCACATGGATTTGTGCCAAAACGCGTTTTAAGCAAGCACATTCATCTTTTGGTAGACGCGGACGCAGTTTTCTGCAAAACCACACGATATGCATGCAAATGGTGCTTTTGGCAGAACACGCACGTGGCTTTCAACCAAACGACGTGAAAAACATGCCGATGCTGCTCCTTTTAGCACCCGCACATGGATTTGTGCCAAAACGCGTTTTAAGCATGCACATGCATCTTTTGGTAGACGCGGACGCAGTTTTCTGCAAAACCACACGATATGCATGCAAATGGTTTTTTTGGCAGAACGTGCACGTGGATTTCTACCAAGCGACGTGAAAAGCATGCCGATGCTGCTCTTTTTAGCACCAGCACATGGATTTGTGCCAAAATGCGTTTTAAGCATGCACATGCATCTTTTGGTAGACGCGGATGCAGTTTTCTGCAAAACCACACGATATGCATGCAAATGGTGCTTTTGGCAGAACGCGCACGTGGATTTATACCAAACGACGTGAAAAGCATGCTGATGCTGCTCGGTTTAGCACCCGCACATGGAATTGTGCCAAAATGCGTTTTGAGCATGCACATGCATCTTTTGGTAGACGCGGACGCAGTTTTCTGCAAAACCACACGATATGCATGCAAACGGTGCTTGTGCCAGAACGCGCACGTGGATTTCTACCAAACGACGTGAAAAGCATGCCGATGCTGCTCTTTTTAGCAACCGCACATGGCTGTGTGCCAAAACGCGTTTTAAGCATGCACATGCATCTTTTGGTAGACGCGGATGCAGTTTTCTGCAAAACCGCACGATAGGCATGCAAATGGTGCTTTTGGCAGAATGCGCACGTGGATTTCTACCAAACGACGTGAAAAGCATGCCGATGCTGCTCTTTTTAGCACCCGGACATGGATTTGTGCCAAAACGCGTTTTAAGCATGCACATGCATCTTTTGGTAGACGCGGACGCAGTTTTCTGCAAAACCACACGATATGCATGCAAATGGTGCTTTTGGCATAACGCGCACGTTGATTTCTACCAAGCGACGTGAAAAGCATGCCGATGCTGCTCTTTTTAGCACCCGCACATGGATTTGTGCCAAAACGCGTTTTAAGCATGCACATGCATCTTTTAATAGACGCGGACGCAGTTTTCTGCAAAACGACGCGATATGCATGCAAATGGTGCTTTTGGGAGAACGTGCACGTGGATTTCTAACAAGCGACGTGAAAAGCATGCCGATGCTGCTCTTTTTAGCACCCGCACATGGATTTGTGCCAAAACGCGTTTTAAGCATGCACATGCATCTTTTGGTAGACGCGGATGCAGTTTCCTGCAAAACCACACGATATGCATGCAAATGGTGCTTTTGGCAGAACGCGCACGTGGATTTCTACCAAGCGACGTGAAAAGCATGCCGATGCTGCTCTTTTTAGCACCCGCACATGGATTTGTGCCAAAACGCGTTTTAAGCATGCACATGCATCTTTTGGTAGACGCGGATGCAGTTTTCTGCAAAACCACACGATATGCATGCAAATGGTGCTTTTGGCAGAACGCGCACGTGGATTTCTATCAACGACGTGAAAAGCATGCCGATGCTGCTCTTTTTAGCACCCGCACATGGATTTGTGCCAACACGCGTTTTAAGCATGCACATGCATCTTTGGTAGACGCGGCGCAGTTTTCTGCAAAACGACGCGATAAGCATGCAAATGGTGCTTTTGGGAGAACGCGCACGTGGATTTCCACCAAACGACGTGAAAAGCATGCCGATGCTGCTCTTTTTAGCACCCGCACATGGATTTGTGCCAAAACTCGTTTTAAGCATGCACATGCATCTTTGGTAGACGCGGCGCAGTTTTCTGCAAAACGACGCGATATGCATGCAAATGGTGCTTTTGGGAGAACGTGCTCGTGGATTTCTACCAAGCGACGTGAAAAGCACGCCGATGCTGCTCTTTTTAGCACCCGCACATGGATTTGTGCCAAAACGCATTTTAAGTATGCACATGCATCTTTTGTAGGACGCGGATGCAGTTTTCTGCAAAACCACACGATATGCATGCAAATGGTGCTTTTGGCAGAACGCGCACGTGGATTTCTAGCAAGCGACGTGAAAAGCATGCCGATGCTGCTCTTTTTACCACCCGCACATGGATTTGTGCCAAAACGCGTTTTAAGCATGCACATGCATCTTTTGGTAGATGCGGATGCAGTTTTCTGCAAAACCACACGATATGCATGCAAATGGTGCTTTTGGCAGAACGCGCACGTGGATTTCTATCAGCGACGTGAAAAGCATGCCGATGCTGCTCTTTTTGGCACCCGCACATGGATTTGTGCCAAAACGCGTTTTAAGCATGCACATGCATCTTTTGGTAGACGCGGACGCAGTTTTCTGCAAAACCACATGATATGCATGCAAATGGTGCTTTTGGCAGAACGCGCACGTGGATTTCTACCAAACGACGTGAAAAGCATGCCGATGCTGCTCTTTTTAGCACCCGCACATGGATTTGTGCCAAAACGCGTTTTAAGCATGCACATTCATCTTTTGGTAGACGCGGATGCAGTTTTCTGCAAAACCACACGATATGGATTCAAATGGTGCTTTTGGTAGAACGCCCACGTGGATTTCTACCAAACGACGTGAAAAGCATGCCGATGCTGCTCTTTTTAGCACCCGCCCATGGATTTGTGCCAAAACGCGTTTTAAGCATGCACATGCATCTTTTGGTAGACGCGGATGCAGTTTTCTGCAAAAGCACGCGATATGCATGCAAATGGTGCTTTTGGCAGAACGCGCACGTGGATTTCTACCAAACGACGTGAAAAGCATGCCGATGCTGCTCTTTTTAGCACCCGCACAGGTATTTGTGCCAAAACGCGTTTTAGGCATGCACATGCATCTTTTGGTAGACGCGGACGCAGTTTTATGCAAAACCGCACGATATGCATGCAAATGGTGCTTTTGGCAGAACGCGCACGTGGATTTCTACCAAACGACGTGAACAGCATGCCGATGCTGCTCTTTTTCGCACCCGCACATGGATTTGTGCCAAAACGCGTTTTAAACATGCACATGCATCTTTTGGAAGACGCGGACGCAGTTTTCTGCAAAACCACAGGACATGCATGCTAAGGGTGCTTTTGGCAGAACGCGCACGCGGATTTCTACCAAACGACGTGAAAAGCATGCCGATGCTGCTCTTTTTAGCACCCGCACATGGATTTGTGCCAAAACGCGTTTTAAGCATGCACATGCATCTTTTGGTAGACGCGGACGCAGTTTTCTGCAAAACCACACGATATGCATGCAAATGGTGCTTTTGGCAGAACGCGCACGTCGATTCCTACCAAACGACGTGAAAAGCATCCCGATGCTGCTCTTTTTAGCACCCGCACATGGATTTGTGCCAAAACGCGTTTTAAGCATGCACATGCATCTTTTGGTAGACGCGGACGCAGTTTTCTGCAAAACCACACGATATGCATGCAAATGGTGCTTTTGGCAGAACGCGCACGTGGATTTCTACCAAACGACGTGAAAAGCATGCCGATGCTGCTCTTTTTAGCACCCGCACATGGATTTGTGCCAAAACTCGTTTTAAGCATGCACATGCATCTTTGGTAGACGCGGACGCAGTTTTCAGCAAAACGACGCGATATGCATGCAAATGGTGCTTTTGGGAGAACGTGCTCGTGGATTTCTACCAAGCGACGTGAAAAGCATGCCGATGCTGCTCTTTTTAGCACCCGCACATGGATTTGTGCCAAAACGCGTTTTAAGCATGCACATGCATCTTTTGGTAGACGCGGATGCAGTTTTCTGCAAAACCACACGATATGCATGCAAATGGTGCTTTTGGCAGAACGCGCACGTGGATTTCTACCAAGCGACGTGAAAAGCATGCCGATGCTGCTCTTTTTAGCACCCGCACATGGATTTGTGCCAAAACGCGTTTTAAGCATGCACATGCATCTTTTGGTAGACGCGGATGCAGTTTTCTACAAAACCACACGATATGCATGCAAATGGTGCTTTTGGCAGAACACGCACGTGGATTTCTATCAGCGACGTGAAAAGCATGCCGATGCTGCTCTTTTCAGCACCCGCACATAGATTTGTGCCAAAACGCGGTTTAAGCATGCACATGCATCTTTTGGTAGACGCGGACACAGTTTTCTGCAAAACCCCATGATATGCATGCAAATGGTGCTTTTGGCAGAACGCGCACGTGGATTTCTACCAAACGACGTGAAAAGCATGCCGATGCTGCTCTTTTTAGCACCCGCACATGGATTTGTGCCAAAAGGCGTTTTAAGCATGGACATGCATCTTTTGGTAGATGCGGATGCAGTTTTCTGCAAAACCACACGATATGCATGCAAATGGTGGTTTTGGCATCATTTCCTAAGGGAACGGAAGCGTAGCAGGGGGCGGCAGAAAGTTAGGTGGGTGGATGAGATTAAGAAGTTTGCAGGGACGGCGTGGCCACAATTAGTACATGACCGGGGTTGTTGGAGAAATATGGGAGAGGCCTTTGCCCTGCAGTGGGCGTAACCAGGCTGATGATGGTGATGATGATGATGGTGCGTTTGGCAGAACGCGCACGTGGATTTCTACCAAACGACTTGAATAGCATGCCGATGCTGCTCTTTTTAGCACCCGCACATGGATTTGTGCCAAAACGCGTTTTAAGCATGCACATGCATCTTTTGGTAGACGCGGATGCAGTTTTCTGCAAAACCACACGATATGCATGGAAATGGTGCTTTTGGCAGAACGCGCACGTGGATTTATACATAACGACGTGAAAAGCATGCCGATGCTGCTCTGTGTAGCACCCGCACATATTATTTGTGCCAAAATGCGTTTTAAGCATGCATATGCATGTTTTGGTAGACGAGGACGCAGTTTTCTGCAAAACCGCACGATATGCATGCAAATGGTGCTTTTGGCAGAACGCGCACGTGGATTTCTACCAAACGACGTGAAAAGCATGCCGATGCTGGTCTTTTTAGCACCGGCACATGGATTTGTGCCAAAACGCGTTTTGAGCATGCACACGCATCTTTTGGTAGACGCGGACACAGGTTTCTGCAAAAGCACACGATATGCATGCAAATGGTGCTTTTGGCAGAACGCGCACGTGGATTTCTTCCAAACGACGTGAAAAGCATGCCGATGCTGCTCTTTTTAGCACCCGCACAGGTATTTGTGCCAAAACGCGTTTTAAGCATGCACATGCATCTTTTGGTAGACGCGGACGCAGTTTTCTGCAAAACCCCACGATATGCATGCAAATGGTGCTTTTGGCAGAACGCGCACGTGGATTTCTACCAAACGACGTGAAAAGCATGCCGATGCTGCTCTTTTTAGCATCCGCACATGGATTTGTGCCAAACGCGTTTTAAGCATGCACATGCATCTTTTGGCTTACGCGGATGCAGTTTTCTGCAAAACCACACGACATGCATGTAAATGGTGCTTTTGGCAGAACGCGCACGTGGATTTCTACCAAACGACGTGAAAAGCATGCCGATGCTGCTCTTTTTAGCACCCGCACATGGATTTGTGCCAAAACGCGTTTTAAGCATGCACATGCATCTTTTGGTAGACGCGGACGCAGTTTTCTGCAAAACCACACGATATGCATGCAAATGGTGCTTTTGGCAGAACGCGCACGTCGATTCCTACCAAACGACGTGAAAAGCATCCCGATGCTGCTCTTTTTAGCACCCGCACATGGATTTGTGCCAAAACGCGTTTTAAGCATGCACATGCAGCTTTTGGTAGACGCGGACGCAGTTTTCTGCAAAACCACACGATATGCATGCAAATGGTGCTTTTGGCAGAACGCGCACGTGGATTTCTACCAAACGACGTGAAAAGCATGCCGATGCTGCTCTTTTTAGCACCCGCACATGGATTTGTGCCAAAATGCGTTTTAAGCATGCATATGCATGTTTTGGTAGACGAGGACGCAGTTTTCTGCAAAACCGCACGATATGCATGCAAATGGTGCTTTTGGCAGAACGCGCACATGGATTTCTACCAAACGACGCGAAAAGCATGCCGATGCTGGTCTTTTTAGCACCGGCACATGGATTTGTGCCAAAACGCGTTTTGAGCATGCACACACATCTTTTGGTAGACGCGGACACAGGTTTCTGCAAAAGCACACGATATGCATGCAAATGGTGCTTTTGGCAGAACGCGCACGTGGATTTCTTCCAAACGACGTGAAAAGCATGCCGATGCTGCTCTTTTTAGCACCCGCACAGGTATTTGTGCCAAAACGCGTTTTAAGCATGCACATGCATCTTTTGGTAGATGCGGACGCAGTTTTCTGCAAAACCGCACGATATGGATGCAAATGGTGCTTTTGGCAGAACGCGCACGTGGATTTCTACCAAACGACGTGAAAAGCATGCCGATGCTGCTCTTTTTCGCACCCGCACATGGATTTGTGCCAAAACGCGTTTCAAGCATGCACATGCATCTTTTGGAAGACGCGGACGCAGTTTTCTGCAAAACCACACGACATGCATGCTAAGGGTGCTTTTGGCAGAACGCGCACGTGGATTTCTACCAAACGTCGTGAAAAGCATGCCGATGCTGCTCTTTTTAGCACCCGCACATGGATTTGTGCCAAAATGCGTTACATGCATCTTTTGGTAGACGCGGACGCAGTTTTCTGCAAAACCACACGATATGCATGCAAATGGTGCTTTTGGCAGAACGCGCACGTGGATTTCTACCAAACGACGTGAAAAGCATGCCGATGCTGCTCTTTTTAGCACCCGCACATGGATTTGTGCCAAACGCGTTTTAAGCATGCACATGCATCTTTTGGCTGACGCGGATGCAGTTTTCTGCAAAACCACACGACATGCATGTAAATGGTGCTTTTGGCAGAACGCGCACGTGGATTTCTACCAAACGACGTGAAAAGCATGCCGATGCTGCTGTTTTTAGCACCCGCACATGGATTTGTGCCAAAACGCGTTTTGAGCATGCACATGCATCTTTTGTTAGACGCGGACGCAATTTTCTGCAAAACCACACGATATGCATGCAAATGGTGCTTTTGGCAGAACGCGCACGTGGCTTTCTACCAAACGACGTGAAAAACATGCCGATGCTGCTCCTTTTAGCACCCGCACATGGATTTGTGCCAAAACACGTTTTAAGCATGCACATGCATCTTTCGGTAGACGCGGATTCAGTTTTTTGCATAACCACACGATATTGTCACGTGGTAGTGACGGTGAAGAAAGAAGCAGTACGGTGGAATACAAAACTAGCTTTTATTGGGCGAACCTGTGCCCACAAAACAGGCTACACTTATAGCACAACGAAAGCGGCGAACACGCTCGGCGGTCGTCGAAAATCTGATCAGCGGGTCAAGCGCGTCGGCTTTTATAGATCAGTCGTCGAATGTTCCAGATTAACTGATGGGACCCGCGTGTCTTCCACAAAGTTCTACAGCATTCGTGTCACGCGATGAAATCTGATAACACAAGGTTCGGCGACAACAGACACGCGGATAGAAGCGTCGATAACTTTCCAGAAACGTCGGATACATGCAGGCGCGTCCCTCGCTCTGCGATTACAGTTGTTAAGCGGCGAAACGTGGTTGCGCGATAAAGATAAGTACACGTGTCATTACCCCCCTCTTAAAAAGCATCGACCCGATGCTGCAAACAAACGAAAGTAACAAAGAAAAGCACTCGTAGCAAAGAAAACAACAAACTAAGGAAGTCCATCAGCGTCCGTAAAATGGTTTAAGGCGCACCACGTGGACCACTTCAGATCGTGCGCGGCGCCGCTGTGAGTGCGAAATGCCGTCTGGCACGACCTCATAGTCTAGTGCGCCAATACGTCGGATGACCTTGTAGGGTCCGAAATAGCGTCGCAGCAGCTTCTCACTGAGTCCTCGCCGGCGTATCGGGGTCCATACCCAAACACGGTCGCCGGGCTGGTACTCGACGAAGCGTCTTCTGAGGTTGTAGTGTCGGCTGTCGGTACGCTGCTGAGTCTTGATCCGTAGGCGGGCGAGCTGTCGGGCTTCTTCGGCGCGCTGGAGATAGCTAGCGACGTCAACATTCTCTTCGTCAGTGATGTGGGGCAGCATGGCGTCGAGCGTCGTCGTCGGGTTCCTGCCGTAAACCAGCTTAAACGGCGTGATCTGTGTTGTTTCTTGCACCGCCGTGTTGTAAGCGAATGTTACGTACGGCAGGACGGCATCCCAGGTCTTGTGTTCGACGTCGACGTACATCGCTAGCATGTCGGCGAGGGTCTTATTCAGCCGCTCCGTAAGGCCATTCGTCTGCGGGTGGTAGGCCGTGGTCCTCCTGTGCCTTGTATGACTGTATTTCAAAATGGCTTGGGTAAGCTCCGCTGTAAAGGCCGTTCCTCTGTCGGTGATGAGGACTCCTGGGGCGCCATGTCGAAGCAGGATGTTTTCGACAAAGAATTTCGCCACTTCGGCTGCGCTACCTTTCGGCAGTGCTTTAGTTTCAGCGAAGCGGGTGAGGTAGTCTGTCGCCACGACGATCCACTTATTTCCGGTTGTTGACGTCGGAAAGGGTCCCAGCAAGTCCATCCCGATCTGCTGGAATGGTCGGCAAGGAGGCTCGATTGGCTGTAGTAATCCGGCTGGCCTTGTCGGCGGTGTCTTGCGTCGCTGACAGTCTCGGCATGTTCTGACATAACGGGCAACGTCGGCGGTCAGGCGAGGCCAATAATACTTTTCTTGAATCCTCGATAGTGTCCGGGAAAAACCGAGGTGTCCAGCGGTCGGATCGTCATGTAGGGCGTGCAATACTTCTGGACGAAGTCCTGACGGGACAACAAGAAGGTAATTGGCGCGGACTGGTGAGAAGTTCTTCTTCACGAGTAGACTGTCTTGAAGCGTGAAGGAAGATAATCCGCGCTTAAATGCCCTGGGGACAACGTCGGTGCGCCCTTCCAAATAATCTACGAGGCCTTTAAGTTCCGGGTCCGCTCGTTGTTGTTCGGCGAAGTCTTCCGCGCTTATTATACCAAGGAAGGCGTCGTCATCCTCGTCATTTTGCGGCGGCGGGTCAATGGGGGCGCGTGATAGGCAATCGGCGTCTGAGTGTTTTCGTCCGGACTTGTATGTTACAGTGATGTCGTATTCTTGTAGTCTGAGGCTCCACCGTGCTAGCCGTCCTGAGGGATCCTTTAAATTCGCTAGCCAGCACAAGGCGTGATGGTCGCTGACGACTTTGAATGGCCTGCCATATAGGTAAGGGCGAAATTTCGCTGTAGCCCAAACGATGGCGAGGCATTCCTTTTCGGTTGTAGAATAATTGCCTTCCGCTTTTGACAACGACCGGCTAGCGTAAGCTATCACGTGTTCATGTCCATCTTTTCTCTGGACCAGGACGGCGCCGAGGCCTAGGCTACTGGCGTCAGTGTGGATTTCGGTATCGGCGTTCTCGTCGAAGTGCGCAAGTACGGGCGGCGACTGCATGCGTCGTTTGAGTTCTCGAAATGCCTCGGCCTGCGGCGTTTCCCACTTGAACTCGACGTCACATTTAGTTAGCTGCGTCAGCGGCTCAGCGATGCGTGAAAAGTTCTTGACAAATCGCCTGTAGTAGGCGCACATGCCAAGAAATCTACGCACTGCCTTCTTGTCGATGGGCTGTGGGAACTTTGCTATGGCAGCTGTCTTCTGCGGGTCGGGGCGGACTCCAGATTTGCTGATGACGTGGCCTAAAAATAGAAGCTCCTCGTAAGCGAAGCGGCACTTTTCCGGCTTCAGAGTAAGTCCTGATGTCCTGATGGCCTCCAGTACTGTTGCCAGCCGCCTAAGGTGAACGTCGAAATTTTCGGCGAAGACGACGACGTCATCCAAGTATACGAGACAGGTCTGCCACTTCAATCCTGCCAAAACCGTGTCCATCACGCGCTGGAACGTTGCAGGCGCCGAGCACAGTCCGAATGGCATAACCTTGAACTCGTAGAGGCCGTCTGGGGTGATGCAGGCGGTCTTCTCGCGATCTCTTTCGTCGACTTCTATTTGCCAATAGCCAGACTTGAGATCCATGGACGAGAAGTATTTAGCGTTGCAGAGCCGATCCAATGCGTCGTCTATCCGTGGGAGGGGGTATACGTCCTTCTTCGTGATCTTGTTCAGACGCCGATAATCGACACAGAAACGTAGGGTTCCGTCCTTTCTCTTCACCAGAACAACAGGGGATGCCCACGGGCTTTTCGATGGCTGGATGATGTCGTCGCGCAGCATTTCGTCGACTTGTTCTCTTATAGCCTCACGTTCTCGCGCCGAAACTCGGTAAGGGCTCTGACGGAGTGGTCGAGCGCATTCCTCGGTGATTATGCGATGCTTGGCGACTGGTGTTTGTCGAATCCTCGATGACGTCGAAAAGCAGCCTTTGTATCGTCGGAGCAGACTTCTGAGCTGCTGTTGCTTAATCATAGGGAGATTTGGATTAATGTCATAGTCTGGTTCGGGAACCATGGTCGTCGGGGTAGATGTGGCGGAATCCGATAGGACAAACGCATTACTTGTTTCCAGAATTTCCTCGATGTACGCGATCGTCGTGCCCTTGTTGATGTGCTTGAACTCCTGGCTGAAGTTTGTCAGCAACACTTCAGTTTTCCCTCCATGCAGTCGAGCGATCCCTCTTGCGACGCAAATTTCACGGTCTAGCAGTAGACGTTGGTCGCCTTCGATGACGCCTTCTACGTCAGCGGGTGTTTCGGTGCTGACCGAAATAACAATGCTGCAGCGAGGCGGGATGCTCACTTGATCTTCAAGCACACTCAAGGCGTGGTGACTACGAGGGCTCTCCGGCGGCATTGCTTTATCTTCCGACAGCGTTACTGACTTCGACTTGAGGTTGATGATTGCGCCGTGTTGGTCCAGGAAGTCCATACCGAGAATGACGTCTCGTGAACACTGTTGGAGGATAACGAAGGTGGCAGGGTAAGTCCGGTCATGAATGGTTATTCTTGCCGTGCAGATCCCAGTCGGCGTGATGAGGTGTCCTCCAGCGGTGCGAATCTGAGGGCCTTCCCATGCGGTCTTCACTTTCTTCAACTGGGCGGCGATGTGTCCACTCATTACGGAGTAATCGGCCCCTGTGTCGACTAAGGCAGTGACTGCGTGGCCGTCGAGAAGCACGTCGAGGTCGGTTGTTCTTTGTCTGGCATTGCAGTTAGGTCTTGGCGTTGGATCACGGCTGCGTCGTGTTGAAATGAAGTTGGAACGTTGCGTCGTCAAGTCGTCTCTCGTCGGTGTAGTTTTGGCTTCCAGACTTCGTCGGGACGGCGGCGTGTCGTCATTAGGTCGTCGAGATGGTTTCTTCGTCGTCTTCGTCGGCGGCGGAGGATCTTCGTCAGTTCGACGAACAGCAACCGCACCTCCATCGGTTGCTGCTTTTAGTTTTCCGGGTATGGGCTCGCTGACCGGCCCCGGGCTGGGCCAGTGTATGGTCGGCGCTGCGGCGACAGGTAGCGGCCTGGTGATGGCGAACGGGACGGCCGTCGAGGGCTCCACTGAGTAGCGGCGAGGTAATCGGCGATGTCACGTGGGCGCTCGCCAAGCTGTGGACGCGGCGCGTTGACGGCGAAACCTCGCAGTCCCATCTCCCGGTACGGACATCGTCGGTAGACGTGACCCGCTTCTCCGCAGTGGTAGCAGAGCGGGCGGTGGTCAGGAGCACGCCAGACGTCCGTCTTCCTCGCGTAGGTGCGCTGGGCGACGGGTGGTCGTGCTGGCGGCGGCGGCGGCGGACGACGAAACTGTGGCGTGACAGGGCCCTGGCGTGGTCGCGGAGGGGGTCCTTGACGGCGTGCGACGGCGGCGTAGGTCATCGCTTGCGGCTCACGCTGCGGCGATTCAGGGGCTACTCCAAGTTGTTGTTGGAGCTCCTCACGCACGGCGTCGGCGATCGAAGCCACTTGAGGCTGTGATGATGGGAACAGCTTTTGTAGCTCCTCCCGCACGACAGCTCGGATAGTCTCGCGTAGGTCGTCGGCGGCGAGTGACTGAACTCCGGCGTAGTGGGTAGAGCTTGTACGGCGGTTGAATTGCCGGTTCCGCATTTCGAGTGTCTTCTCGATGCTGGTGGCCTCGCGAAGGAACTCTTCTACGGTCTTCGGTGGGCTTCGTATCATTGCGCCGAAAAGTTCTTCCTTCACACCACGCATGAGAAGGCGGACTTTCTTCTCCTCAGGCATATCCGGGTCGGCATGGCGGAACAGACGTTTCATTTCTTCCGTGAAGATGGCGACGTTCTCGTTAGGTAGCTGCACTCGGGCGTCCAGCATGGCTTCGGCCCTTTCCTTGCGCACGACGCTCGTAAAGGTGCGCAGGAAGCCGGTACGGAAGAGGTCCCATGTCGTCAAGGTCGACTCCCGGTTCTCAAACCACGTTCTGGCGGCATCTTCTAAGGCAAAGTATACATGCCGCAGCTTGTCGTCGGAGTCCCAGTTGTTAAAAGTCGCGATTCGTTCGTAGGTCTCCAACCAGGATTCTGGGTCTTCAGTCGCTGCTCCATGGAAGGTCGGTGGGTCCCGAGGTTGTTGTAGGATAACGGGGGACGCTGGGGCAGCCATTGGGGTTGTTTTGCCCACGATCTTCTTTGTCGACTCAGGTAGAAGTCCGTGCTCTGGGGGCAGTCCTTGCAGTCTGCGGCTAGCACATTGGTCTTCGGCGATGTTAGTTTTGTCCTCGGGCTTTGGGCTTGGATCGCGGCTTTGCGGGGGCGTTCGGTACATGAACGCACAAGCACCTCCACCAGATGTCACGTGGTAGTGACGGTGAAGAAAGAAGCAGTACGGTGGAATACAAAACTAGCTTTTATTGGGCGAACCTGTGCCCACAAAACAGGCTACACTTATAGCACAACGAAAGCGGCGAACACGCTCGGCGGTCGTCGAAAATCTGATCAGCGGGTCAAGCGCGTCGGCTTTTATAGATCAGTCGTCGAATGTTCCAGATTAACTGATGGGACCCGCGTGTCTTCCACAAAGTTCTACAGCATTCGTGTCACGCGATGAAATCTGATAACACAAGGTTCGGCGACAACAGACACGCGGATAGAAGCGTCGATAACTTTCCAGAAACGTCGGATACATGCAGGCGCGTCCCTCGCTCTGCGATTACAGTTGTTAAGCGGCGAAACGTGGTTGCGCGATAAAGATAAGTACACGTGTCAATATGCATGCAAATGGTTTTTTTGGCAGAACGCGCACGTGGATTTCTACCAAGCGACGTCAAAAGCATGCCGATGCTGCTCTTTTTAGCACCCGCACATGGATTTGTGCCAAAACGCGTTTTAAGCATGCACATGCATCTTTTGGTAGACGCGGATGCAATTTTCTGCAAAACCACACGATATGCATGCAAATGGTGCTTTTGGCAGAACGCGCACGTGGATTTATACATAACGACGTGAAAAGCATGCTGATGCTGCTCTGTTTAGCACCCGCACATGGATTTGTGCCAAAATGCGTTTTAAGCATGCACATGCATGTTTTGGTAGACGAGGACGCAGTTTTCTGCAAAACCACACGATTTGCCTGCAAATGGTGCTTTTGGCAGAACGCGCACGTGGATTTCTACCAAACGACGTGAAAAGCATGCCGATGCTGCTATTTTTAGCACCGGCACATGGATTTGTGCCAAAACGCGTTTTGAGCATGCACACGCATCTTTTGGTAGACGCGGACACAGTTTTCTGCAAAAGCACACGATATGCATGCAAATGGTGCTTTTGGCAGAACGCGCACGTGGATTTCTTCCAAACGACGTGAAAAGCATGCCGATGCTGCTCTTTTTAGCACCCGCACAGGTATTTGTGCCAAAACGCGTTTTAAGCATGCACATGCATCTTTTGGTAGACGCGGACGCAGTTTTCTGCAAAACCGCACGATATGGATGCAAATGGTGCTTTTGGCAGAACGCGCACGTGGATTTCTACCATACGACGTGAAAAGCATGCCGATGCTGCTCTTTTTCGCACCCGCACATGGATTTGTGCCAAAACGCGTTTTAAGCATGCACATGCATCTTTTGGAAGACGCGGACGCAGTTTTCTGCAAAACCACACGACATGCATGCTAAGAGTGCTTTTGGCAGAACGCGCACGTGGATTTCTACCAAACGACGTGAAAAGCATGCCGATGCTGCTCTTTTTAGCACCCGCACATGGATTTGTGCCAAAACGCGTTTTAAGCATGCACATGCATCTTTTGGTAGACGCGGACGCAGTTTTCTGCAAAACCACACGATATGCATGCAAATGGTGCTTTTGGCAGAACGCGCACGTGGTATTTCTACCAAACGACGTGAAAAACATGCCGATGCTGCTCCTTTTAGCACCCGCACATGAATTTGTGCCAAAACACGTTTTAAGCATGCACATGCATCTTTCGGTAGACGCGGATGCAGTTTTCTGCAAAACCACACGATATGCATGCAAATGGTGCTTTTGGCAGAACGCGCACGTGGATTTATACATAACGACGTGAAAAGCATGCCGATGCTGCTCTGTTTAGCACCCGCACATGGATTTGTGCCAAAATGCGTTTTAAGCATGCACATGCATGTTTTGGTAGACGAGGACGCAGTTTTCTGCAAAACCACACGATTTGCCTGCAAATGGTGCTTTTGGCAGAACGCGCACGTGGATTTCTACCAAACGACGTGAAAAGCATGCCGATGCTGCTATTTTTAGCACCGGCACATGGATTTGTGCCAAAACGCGTTTTGAGCATGCACACGCATCTTTTGGTAGACGCGGACACAGTTTTCTGCAAAAGCACACGATATGCATGCAAATGGTGCTTTTGGCAGAACGCGCACGTGGATTTCTTCCAAACGACGTGAAAAGCATGCCGATGCTGCTCTTTTGAGCACCCGCACAGGTATTTGTGCCAAAACGCGTTTTAAGCATGCACATGCATCTTTTGGTAGACGCGGACGCAGTTTTCTGCAAAACCGCACGATATGGATGCAAATGGTGCTTTTGGCAGAACGCGCACGTGGATTTCTACCATACGACGTGAAAAGCATGCCGATGCTGCTCTTTTTCGCACCCGCACATGGATTTGTGCCAAAACGCGTTTTAAGCATGCACATGCATATTTTGGAAGACGCGGACGCAGTTTTCTGCAAAACCACACGACATGCATGCTAAGAGTGCTTTTGGCAGAACGCGCACGTGGATTTCTACCAAACGACGTGAAAAGCATGCCGATGCTGCTCTTTTTAGCACCCGCACATGGACTTGTGCCAAAACGCGTTTTAAGCATGCACATGCATCTTTTGGTAGACGCGGACGCAGTTTTCTGCAAAACCACACGATATGCATGCAAATGGTGCTTTTGGCAGAACGCGCACGTGGTATTTCTACCAAACGACGTGAAAAACATGCCGATGCTGCTCCTTTTAGCACCCGCACATGAATTTGTGCCAAAACACGTTTTAAGCATGCACATGCATCTTTCGGTAGACGCGGATGCAGTTTTCTGCAAAACCGCACGATATGCATGCAAATGGTTTTTTTGGCAGAACGCGCACGTGGATTTCTACCAAGCGACGTGAAAAGCATGCCGATGCTGCTCTTTTTAGCACCCGCACATGGATTTGTGCCAAAAGGCGTTTTAAGCATGCACATGCATCTTTTGGTAGACGCGGATGCAGTTTTCTGCAAAACCACACGATATGCATGCAAATGGTGCTTTTGGCAGAACGCGCACGTGGATTTCTACCAAGCGACGTGAAAAGCATGCCGATGCTGCTCTTTTTAGCACCCGCACATGGATTTGTGCCAAAACGCGTTTTGAGCATGCACATGCATCTTTTGTTAGACGCGGATGCAATTTTCTGCAAAACCACACGATATGCATGCAAATGGTGCTTTTGGCAGAACGCGCACGTGGCTTTCTACCAAACGACGTGAAAAACATGCCGATGCTGCTCCTTTTAGCACCCGCACATGGATTTGTGCCAAAACACGTTTTAAGCATGCACATGCATCTTTCGGTAGACGCGGATTCAGTTTTCTGCATAACCACACGATATGCATGCAAATGGTTTTTATGGCAGAACGCGCACGTGGATTTCTACCAAGCGACGTGAAAAGCATGCCCATGCTGCTCTTTTTAGCACCCGCACATAGATTTGTGCCAAAACGCGTTTTAAGCATGCACATGCATCTTTTGGTAGACGCGGATGCAGTTTTCTGCAAAACCACACGATATGCATGCAAATGGTGCTTTTGGCAGAACGCGCACGTGGATTTATACATAACGACGTGAAAAGCATGCCGATGCTGCTATGTTTAGCACCCGCACATGGATTTGTGCCAAAATGCGTTTTAAGCATGCACATGCATGTTTTGGTAGACGAGGACGCAGTTTTCTGCAAAACCACACGATATGCATGCAAATGGTGCTTTTGGCAGAACGCGCACGTGGATTTCTACCAAACGACGTGAAAAGCATGCCGATGCTGCTCTTTTTAGCACCGGCACATGGATTTGTGCCAAAACGCGTTTTGAGCATGCACACGCATCTTTTGGTAGACGCGGACACAGTTTTCTGCAAAAGCACACGATATGCATGCAAATGGTGCTTTTGGCAGAACGCGCACGTGGATTTCTTCCAAACGACGTGAAAAGCATGCCGATGCTGCTCTTTTTAGCACCCGCACAGGTATTTGTGCCAAAACGCGTTTTAAGCATGCACATGCATCTTTTGGTAGACGCGGACGCAGTTTTCTGCAAAACCGCACGATATGGATGCAAATGGGGCTTTTGGCAGAACGCGCACGTGGATTTCTACCAAACGACGTGAAAACCATGCCGATGCTGCTCTTTTTCGCACCCGCACATGGATTTGTGCCAAAACGCGTTTTAAGCATGCACATGCATCTTTCGGTAGACGCGGATGGAGTTTTCTGCAAAACCACACGATATGCATGCAAATGGTTTCTTTGGCAGAACGCGCACGTGGATTTCTACCAAGCGACGTGAAAAGCATGCCGATGCTGCTCTTTTTAGCACCCGCACATGGATTTGTGCCAAAACGCGTTTTAAGCATGCACATGCATCTTTTGGTAGACGCGGATGCAGTTTTCTGCAAAACCACACGATATGCATGCAAATGGTGCTTTTGGCAGAACGCGCACGTGGATTTCTACCAAGCGACGTGAAAAGCATGCCGATGCTGCTCTTTTTAGCACCCGCACATGGATTTGTGCCAAAACGCGTTTTGAGCATGCACATGCATCTTTTGGTAGACGCGGACGCAGTTTTCTGCAAAACCACATGATATGCATACAAATGGTGCTTTTGGCAGAACGCGCACGTCGATTTCTACCGAACGACGTGAAAAGCATGCCGATGCTGCTGTTTTTAGCACCCGCACATGGATTTGTGCCAAAACGCGTTTTGAGCATGCACATGCATCTTTTGTTAGACGCGGACGCAATTTTCTGCAAAACCACACGATATGCATGCAAATGGTGCTTTTAGCAGAACGCGCACGTGGATTTCTACCAAACGATTTGAAAAGCATGCCGATGCTGCTCTTTTTAGCACCCGCACATGGATTTGTGCCAAAATGCGTTTTAAGCATGCACATGCATGTTTTGGTAGACGCGGACACAGTTTTCTGCAAAACCCCATGATATGCATGCAAATGGTGCTTTTGGCAGAACGCGCGCGTGGATTTCTACCAAACGACGCGAAAAGCATGCCGATGCTGCTCTTTTTAGCACCCGCACATGGATTTCTGCCAAAACGCGTTTTAAGCATGCACATGCATCTTTTGGTAGACGCGGATGCAGTTTTCTGCAAAACCACACGATATGCATGCAAATGGTGCTTTTGGCAGAACACGCACGTGGATTTCTATCAGCGACGTGAAAAGCATGCCGATGCTGCTCTTTTTAGCACCCGCACATGGATTTGTGCCAAAACGCGTTTTGAGCATGCACATGCATCTTTTGTTAGACGCGGATGCAATTTTCTGCAAAACCACACGATATGCATGCAAATGGTGCTTTTGGCAGAACGCGCACGTGGCTTTCTACCAAACGACGTGAAAAACATGCCGATGCTGCTCCTTTTAGCACCCGCACATGGATTTGTGCCAAAACACGTTTTAAGCATGCACATGCATCTTTCGGTAGACGCGGATTCAGTTTTCTGCATAACCACACGATATGCATGCAAATGGTTTTTATGGCAGAACGCGCACGTGGATTTCTACCAAGCGACGTGAAAAGCATGCCCATGCTGCTCTTTTTAGCACCCGCACATAGATTTGTGCCAAAACGCGTTTTAAGCATGCACATGCATCTTTTGGTAGACGCGGATGCAGTTTTCTGCAAAACCACACGATATGCATGCAAATGGTGCTTTTGGCAGAACGCGCACGTGGATTTATACATAACGACGTGAAAAAGCATGCCGATGCTGCTATGTTTAGCACCCGCACATGGATTTGTGCCAAAATGCGTTTTAAGCATGCACATGCATGTTTTGGTAGACGAGGACGCAGTTTTCTGCAAAACCACACGATATGCATGCAAATGGTGCTTTTGGCAGAACGCGCACGTGGATTTCTACCAAACGACGTGAAAAGCATGCCGATGCTGCTCTTTTTAGCACCGGCACATGGATTTGTGCCAAAACGCGTTTTGAGCATGCACACGCATCTTTTGGTAGACGCGGACACAGTTTTCTGCAAAAGCACACGATATGCATGCAAATGGTGCTTTTGGCAGAACGCGCACGTGGATTTCTTCCAAACGACGTGAAAAGCATGCCGATGCTGCTCTTTTTAGCACCCGCACAGGTATTTGTGCCAAAACGCGTTTTAAGCATGCACATGCATCTTTTGGTAGACGCGGACGCAGTTTTCTGCAAAACCGCACGATATGGATGCAAATGGGGCTTTTGGCAGAAACGCGCACGTGGATTTCTACCAAACGACGTGAAAAGCATGCCGATGCTGCTCTTTTTCGCACCCGCACATGGATTTGTGCCAAAACGCGTTTTAAGCATGCACATGCATCTTTCGGTAGACGCGGATGGAGTTTTTCTGCAAAACCACACGATATGCATGCAAATGGTTTCTTTGGCAGAACGCGCACGTGGATTTCTACCAAGCGACGTGAAAAGCATGCCGATGCTGCTCTTTTTAGCACCCGCACATGGATTTGTGCCAAAACGCGTTTTAAGCATGCACATGCATCTTTTGGTAGACGCGGATGCAGTTTTCTGCAAAACCACACGATATGCATGCAAATGGTGCTTTTGGCAGAACGCGCACGTGGATTTCTACCAAGCGACGTGAAAAGCATGCCGATGCTGCTCTTTTTAGCACCCGCACATGGATTTGTGCCAAAACGCGTTTTGAGCATGCACATGCATCTTTTGGTAGACGCGGACGCAGTTTTCTGCAAAACCACATGATATGCATACAAATGGTGCTTTTGGCAGAACGCGCACGTCGATTTCTACCGAACGACGTGAAAAGCATGCCGATGCTGCTGTTTTTAGCACCCGCACATGGATTTGTGCCAAAACGCGTTTTTGAGCATGCACATGCATCTTTTGTTAGACGCGGACGCAATTTTCTGCAAAACCACACGATATGCATGCAAATGGTGCTTTTAGGCAGAACGCGCACGTGGATTTCTACCAAACGATTTGAAAAGCATGCCGATGCTGCTCTTTTTAGCACCCGCACATGGATTTGTGCCAAAATGCGTTTTAAGCATGCACATGCATGTTTTGGTAGACGCGGACACAGTTTTCTCTGCAAAACCCATGATATGCATGCAAATGGTGCTTTTGGCAGAACGCGCGCGTGGATTTTCTACCAAACGACGCGAAAAGCATGCCGATGCTGCTCTTTTTAGCACCCGCACATGGATTTGTGCCAAAACGCGTTTTAAGCATGCACATGCATCTTTTGGTAGACGCGGATGCAGTTTTCTGCAAAACCACACGATATGCATGCAAATGGTGCTTTTGGCAGAACACGCACGTGGATTTCTATCAGCGACGTGAAAAGCATGCCGATGCTGCTCCTTTTAGCACCCGCACATGGATTTGTGCCAAAACGCGTTTTAAGCATGCACATGCATCTTTTGGTAGACGCGGACACAGTTTTCTGCAAAACCTCATGATATGCATGCAAATGGTGCAGTTTGGCAGAACGCGCACGTGGCTTTCTACCAAACGACGTGAAAAACATGCCGATGCTGCTCCTTTTAGCACCCGCACATGGATTTGTGCCAAAACACGTTTTAAGCATGCACATGCATCTTTCGGTAGACGCGGATTCAGTTTTCTGTATAACCACACGATATGCATGCAAATGGTTTTTTTTGGCAGAACGCGCACGTGGATTTCTACCAAACGATGTGAAAAGCATGCCGATGCTGCTCTTTTTCGCACCCGCCACATGGATTTGTGCCAAAACGCGTTTCAAGCATGCACATGCATCTTTTGGAAGACGCGGACGCAGTTTTCTGCCAAAACCACACGACATGCATGCTAAGGGTGCTTTTGGCAGAACGCGCACGTGGATTTCTACCAAACGACGTGAAAAGCATGCCGATGCTGCTCTTTTTAGCACCCGCACATGGATTTGTGCAAAAACGCGTTTTAAGCATGCACATGCATCTTTTGGCAGACGCGGATGCAGTTTTCTGCAAAACCACACGACATGCATGTAAATGGTGCTTTTGGCAGAACGCGCACGTGGATTTCTACCAAACGACGTGAAAAGCATGCCGATGCTGCTGTTTTTAGCACCCGCACATGGATTTGTGCCAAAACGCGTTTTGAGCACGCACATGCATCTTTTGTTAGGCGCGGACGCAATTTTCTGCAAAATCACACGATATGCATGCAAATGGTGCTTTTGGCAGAACGCGCACGTGGCTTTCTACCAAACGACGTGAAAAACATGCCGATGCTGCTCCTTTTAGCACCCGCACATCGATTTGTGCCAAAACACGTTTTAAGCATGCACATGCATCTTTCGGTAGACGCGGATTCAGTTTTCTGCATAACCACACGATATGCATGCAAATGGTTTTTTTGGCAGAACGCGCACGTGGATTTCTACCAAGCGACGTGAAAAGCATGCCGATGCTGCTCTTTTTAGCACCCGCACATGGATTTGTGCCAAAACGCGTTTTGAGCATGCACATGCATCTTTTGTTAGACGCGGACGCAATTTTCTGCAAAACCACACGATATGCATGCAAATGGTGCTTTTGGCAGAACGCGCACGTGGCTTTCTACCAAACGACGTGAAAAACATGCCGATGCTGCTCATTTAGCACCCGCACATGGATTTGTGCCAAAACACGTTTTAAGCATGCACATGCATCTTTCGGTAGACACGGATTCAGTTTTCTGCCTAACCACACGATATGCATGCAAATGGTTTGTTTGGCAGAACGCGCACGTGGATTTCTACCAAGCGACGTGAAAAGCATGCCGATGCTGCTCTTTTTAGCACCCGCACATAGATTTGTGCTAAAACGCGTTTTAAGCATGCACATGCATCTTTTGGTAGACGCGGATGCAGTCTTCTGCAAAACCACACGATATGCATGCAAATGGTGCTTTTGGCAGAACGCGCACGTGGATTTATACATAACGACGTGTAAAGCATGCCCCTGCTGCTCTGTTTAGCACCCGCACATGGATTTGTGCCAAAATGCGTTTTAAGCATGCACATGCATGTTTTGGTAGACGAGGACGCAGTTTTCTGCAAAACCACACGATATGCATGCAAATGGTGCTTTTGGCAGAACGCGCACGTGGAATTCTACCAAACGACGTGAAAAGCATGCCGATGCTGCTCTTTTTAGCACCGGCACATGGATTTGTGCCAAAACGCGTTTTCAGCATGCACACGCATCTTTTGGTAGACGCGGACACAGTTTTCTGCAAAAGCACACGATATGCATGCAAATGGTGCTTTTGGCAGAACGCGCACGTGGATTTCTTCCAAACGACGTGAAAAGCATGCCGATGCTGCACTTTTTAGCACCCGCACAGGTATTTGTGCCAAAACGCGTTTTAAGCATGCACATGCATCTTTTGGTAGACGCGGACGCAGTTTTCTGCAAAACCGCACGATATTGATGCAAATGGTGCTTTTGGCAGAACGCGCACATGGATTTCTACCAGACGACGTGAAAAGCATGCCGATGCTGCTGTTTTTCGCACCCGCACATGGATTTGTGCCAAAACGCGTTTTAAGCATGCACATGCATCTTTTGGAAGACGCGGACGCAGTTTTCTGCAAAACCACACGACATGCATGTAAGGGTGCTTTTGGCAGAACGCGCACGTGGATTTCTACCAAACGACGTGAAAAGCATGCCGATGCTGCTCTTTTTAGCACCGGCACATGGATTTGTGCCAAAACGCGTTTTGAGCATGCACACGCATCTTTTGGTAGACGCGGACACAGTTTTCTGCAAAAGCACACGATATGCATGCAAATGGTGTTTTTGGGCAGAACGCGCACGTGGATTTCTTCCAAACGACGTGAAAAGCATGCCGATGCTGCACTTTTTTAGCACCCGCACAGGTATTTGTGCCAAAACGCGTTTTAAGCATGCACATGCATCTTTTGGTAGACGCGGACGCAGTTTTCTGCAAAACCGCACGATATTGATGCAAATGGTGCTTTTGGCAGAACGCGCACGTGGATTTCTACCAGACGACGTGAAAAGCATGCCGATGCTGCTGTTTTTTCGCACCCGCACATGGATTTGTGCCAAAACGCGTTTTAAGCATGCACATGCATCTTTTGGAAGACGCGGACGCAGTTTTCTGCAAAACCACACGACATGCATGTAGGGTGCTTTTGGCAGAACGCGCACGTGGATTTCTACCAAACGACGTGAAAAGCATGCCGATGCTGCTCTTTTTAGCACCCGCACATGGATTTGTGCCAAAACGCGTTTTAAGCATGCACATGCATCTTTTGGTAGACGCGGACGCAGTTTTCTGCAAAACCACATGATATGCATGCAAATGGTGCTTTTGGCAGAACGCGCACGTCGATTTCTACCAAACGACGTGAAAAGCATGCCGATGCTGCTGTTATTAGCACCCGCACATGGATTTTTGCCAAAACGCGTTTTGAGCATGCACATGCATCTTTTGTTAGACGCGGACGCAATTTTCTGCAAAACCACACGATATGCATGCAAATGGTGCTTTTAGCAGAACGCGCTCGTGGATTTCTACCAAACGACTTGAAAAGCATGCCGATGCTGCTCTTTTTAGCACCCGCACATGGATTTGTGCCAAAACGCGTTTTAAGCATGCACATGCATCTTTTGGTAGACGCGGACGCAGTTTTATGCAAAACCGCACGATATGCATGCAAATGGTGCTTTTGGGAGAACGTGCTCGTGGATTTCTACCAAGCGACGTGAAAAGCATGCCGATGCTGCTCTTTTTAGCACCCGCACATGGATTTGTGCCAAAACGCGTTTTAAGCAAGCACATGCATCTTTTGGTAAACGCGGACGCAGTTTTCTGCAAAACCACACGATATGCATGCAAATGGTGCTTTTGGCAGAACGCGCACGTGGCTTTAAACCAAACGACGTGAAAAACATGCCGATGCTGCTCCTTTTAGCACCCGCACATGGATTTGTGCCAAAACGCGTTTTAAACATGCACATGCATCTTTTGGTAGACGCGGACGCAGTTTTTTGCAAAACCGCACGATATGCATGCAAATGGTGCTTTTGGGAGAACGTGCTCGTGGATTTCTACCAAGCGACGTGAAAAGCATGCCGATGCTGCTCTTTTTAGCACCCGCACATGGATTTGTGCCAAAACGCGTTTTAAGCAAGCACATGCATCTTTTGGTAGACGCGGACGCAGTTTTCTGCAAAACCACACGATATGCATGCAAATGGTGCTTTTGGCAGAACGCGCACGTGGCTTTCAACCAAACGACGTGAAAAACATGCCGATGCTGCTCCTTTTAGCACCCGCACATGGATTTGTGCCAAAACGCGTTTTAAACATGCACATGCATCTTTTGGTAGACGCGGACGCAGTTTTCTGCAAAACCACACGATATGCATGCAAATGGTGCTTTTGGCAGAACGCGCACGTGGATTTCTACCAAGCGACGTGAAAAGCATGCCGATGCTGCTCTTTTTAGCACCCGCACATGGATTTGTGCCAAAACGCGTTTTAAGCATGCACATGCATCTTTTGGTAGACGCGGACGCAGTTTTCTGCAAAACCACATGATATGCATGCAAATGGTGCTTTTGGCAGAACGCGCACGTCGATTTCTACCAAACGACGTGAAAAGCATGCCGATGCTGCTGTTTTTAGCACCCGCACATGGATTTGTGCCAAAACGCGTTTTGAGCATGTACATGCATCTTTTGTTAGACGCGGACGCAATTTTCTGCAAAACCACACGATATGCATGCAAATGGTGCTTTTAGCAGAACGCGCACGTGGATTTCTACCAAACGACTTGAAAAGAATGCCGATGCTGCTCTTTTTAGCACCCGCACATGGATTTGTGCCAAAACGCGTTTTAAGCATGCACATGCATCTTTTGGTAGACGCGGACGCAGTTTTATGCAAAACCGCACGATATGCATGCAAATGGTGCTTTTGGGAGAACGTGCTCGTGGATTTCTACCAAGCGACGTGAAAAGCGTGCCGATGCTGCTCTTTTTAGCACCCGCACATGGATTTGTGCCAAAACGCGTTTTAAGCAAGCACATGCATCTTTTGGTGGAGGCGGACGCAGTTTTCTGCAAAACCACACGATATGCATGCAAATGGTGCTTTTGGCAGAATGCGCACGTGGCTTTCAACCAAACGACGTGAAAAACATGCCGATGCTGCTCCTTTTAGCAACCGCACATGGATTTGTGCCAAAACGCGTTTTAAACATGCACATGCATCTTTTGGTAGACGCGGACGCAGTTTTCTGCAAAACCACACGATATGCATGCAAATGGTTTTTTTGGCAGAACGCGCACGTGGATTTCTACCAAGCGACGTGAAAAGCATGCCGATGCTGCTCTTTTTAGCACCCGCACATGGATTTGTGCCAAAACGCGTTTTAAGCATGCACATGCATCTTTTGGTCGACGCGGATGCAGTTTTCTGCAAAACCCCATGATATGCATGCAAATGGTGCTTTTGGCAGAACGCGCACGTGGATTTCTACCAAGCGACGTGAAAAGCATGCCGATGCTGCTCTTTTTAGCACCCGCACATGGATTTGTGCCAAAACGCGTTTTAAGCATGCACATGCATCTTTTGGTAGACGCGGATGCAGTTTTCTGCAAAACCGCACGATATGCATGCAATTGGTGCTTTTGCAGAACGCGCACGTGGATTTCTATCAGCGACGTGAAAAGCATGCCGATGCTGCTCTTTTTAGCACCCGCACATGGATTTGTGCCAAAACGCGTTTTAAGCATGCACATGCATCTTTTGGTAGACGCGGACACAGTTTTCTGCAAAACCACTTGATATGCATGCAAATGGTCCTTTTGGCAGAACGCGCACGTGGATTTCTACCAAACGACGTGAAAAGCATGCCGATGCGGCTCTTTTTAGCACCCGCACATGGATTTGCGCCAAAACGCGTTTTAAGCATGCACATGCATCTTTTGGTAGACCCGGATGCAGTTTTCTGCAAAACCACACGATATGCATGCAAATGGTGCTTATGGCATCATTTCCCAAGGGAACGGAAGCGTAGCAGGGGGCGGCAGAAAGTTAGGTGGGCGGATGAGATTAAGAAGTTTGCAGGGACGGCGTGGCCACAATAAGTACATGACCGGGGTTGTTGGTGAAATATGGGAG